>NC_079228.1:43626998-43926998 GCF_029633865.1 Lampris incognitus | reverse complement strand
GGAGTGTGTCCGTTTTGGGAACCTCAGAATTGCATCTCTGCTCTTCGCAGAGGATGTGGTTTTGTTGGCTTCATCAGAACGCGACCTCCAGCGCGGACTGGGGCGGTTTGCAGCTGAGTGTGAAATGGCCGGGATGAGAGTCAGCACCTTCAAGTCTGAGGCCATGGTTCTCTACCGGAAAATGGTGGATTGCTCCCTACGGGTTGGGGACGAGTTGTTGCCTCAAGTGAAGGAGTTCAAGTATCTCGGGGTCTTGTTCACAAGTGATGGTAGGATGGAGCAGCAGATTGACAGGCAAATTGGTGCAGCATCCGCAGTAATGCGGATGTTGTACCGGACAGTTGTGAAGCGGGAGCTGAGCCGGTAGGCAAAGCTCTCAATTTACTAGTCAATTTTCGTTCCAACCCTCACCTACGGTCATGAGCTTTGAGTAGTTACTGAAAGGGTGAGATCGCAGATACAAGCAGCTGAAATTAGTTTCCTCTGTAGGGTGTCTGGGCTCAGCCTTAGAGATAGGGTGAGGAGCTTGGACATCCGGAGGGAGCTCGGAGTAGAGCCGCTGCTCCTTTGCGTCAGAAGGAGCCAGTTGAGGTGGTTCGGGCATCTGATTAGGATGCCTCCTGGGCACCTTCTTTTGGAGGTTTTCCAGGCATGTCCAACTAGGAGGAGACTCTGGGGTAGACCTAGAACTCACTGGAGGGACTACATGTCCAATCTGGCCTGAAAACGCCATGGGATCCCCTCGGAGGAGCTGGAGGGCGTTGCTGGGGAGAGGGATGTCTGGAGTGCCCTACTTAGCTTGCTGCCACCGCAACCCGACCCTGGAGAAGCGGCTGATGATGAGATAATCAAACATAATTTTTGGCCAATTTTGACAGCCCTACCTCACATATGTTGTATGTAAGTGATGGTAAAATAACAGGACCATTGACCAATAATACAAAACTTTTATTGGGAAGCTGACTGACTGTGTGTGTGTGTGTGTGTGTGTGTGTGTGTGTGTGTGTGTGTGTGTGTGTGTGTGTGTGTGTGTGTGTGTGTTTGTGGCTGCCGCCGTGCCAGGCTATGAGATGCTGTTAATATTCATCTTGGTGCCTGTAAAATGATCTCTGATGATGTATAATTCTTGTATGAATAAACTTTGTTGCATTCAGGCAAGTATAGTTTTAATGGCCTATTTTGGTTAACATGTTGTTGGCAGTCATACCAACATGTACCCTGGCTCTGCCAAATGATGGAAGCTAAGCAGGCATGGGCTTGGCTAGTACTTGGATTGGAGACCTCCTGTCAAAACTGAGTTGCTGCTGGAAGTGGTGTTGGTGGGCCAGTAGGGGGAAGTCTTCCCTGTGGTCCTAATAAAAACAACAAATATCAAATCCCAGTGCAGTCAAGTCATGTTTATTTATATAGCCCAAAATCACAGGGTAGTCCCGAAGGGCTTTACAATCAGTACAATATACGGCAGTATACAACACTGACTGGGACACTGTGCTGTAGGAGATACCATCTTTCAGATAAGACGTTAAACTGAGGTCCTGATTCACTGTGGTCATTAGAGATCCCATGGCACTTATCACAATGAGTATCGGGTCCCCCAGTGTCCTGGCAAAATTCCCAACCTAGCTCTCTCCATCTGGCCACCTAATCATCCCCCATGTAATTGGCTCAGTGATTCTTCCCTCTCCACCTCAAGTTGATGTGTGGTGAGCATTCTGGCACAAAATGACTGCCATGCATCACTCAGGTGGTGCTGCACATTGGTGGTGGTTGAAGTGAGTTACCCCCTTCAATGTGAAGTGCTTTGGGTGTCTAGAAAAGTACTGTCTAAATGTAATGGTTATTATTATTATTATTATATGCGTTTCAGAACCTATTAAGCATGATTGGTCTTGGACAGACTAGGCCCACCTGATTTTCTCTGTGCCCACCCACACTATGATTTCTGCCTACACTGTAGGTACAGAATGAGCTTGTCATCTGTTTCATGTTGCAGTGAGAGCCCAGTGGTCCATGTCAAAGAGGAGCCTAACAGTCCTGAAGTGGAGGAGATGTGTCCTGTGTTGGAAGGAGGGCTTACACCTGTTGACACACCCCTGTCTCCAACTACCTTCTTCAACTCCATATTGCAGGAAAATGAGGCCGTTCCGAACCACAATCCATTTGCAGCCAATCCCATATCAGGTAGAAAACTGACTCCTCCCCTTAGCCCTTTACAGCCAGTCTTACACTTACTAACCAGGCAGAGTTGACCGTGGCGTTTCTTCTGTGCCTCGCCATTTAGTGACTCTTCTTAAGAGGGTGTTATTACAACTTCAAGTAAAAGGAGGTTATTATCCTGTAAAGGTCAGTTTAATTTTCAGTAATAGTAATGTGCCTCACCATTTAGTGACTCTTCTTAAGAGGGCGTTATTATGACTTCACGTAAAAGGAGGTTATTATCCTGTAAAGGTCAGTTTAATTTTCAGTAATAGTAATGTGCCTCGCCATTTAGTGACTCTTCTTAAGAGGGCGTTATTACGACTTCAAGTAAAAGGAGGTTATTATCATGTACAGGTCAGTTTAATTTTTAGTAATAGTAATGTGCCTCGCCATTTAGTGACTCTTCTTAAGGGGGCGTTATTACCATGTCAGATAAAAGGAGGTTATTATCCTGTACAGGTCAGTTTAATTTTCAGTAATAGTAATGTGCCTCGCCATTTAGTGACTCTTCTTAAGAGGGCGTTATTACGATTTCAGATAAAAGGAGGTTATCATCGTGTATAGGTCAGTTTAATTTTCAGTAATAGTAATCTGCCTCGCCATTTAGTGACTCTTCTTAAGAGGGTGTTATTACGACTTCAAGTAAAAGGAGGTTATTATCCTGTACAGGTCAGTTTAATTTTCAGTAATGGGTGTTTTTGTAGGGGAGTCTTGACAGTTGTCATTTTCTGCAGACTCCTGTTTATGCTCATGTGGTCTTTCTGCCCATGTCTTTCCTGTAGTCAGTCCAGTCATCAGTAGAGGCTCCACCAACATTGGGCCCCTCCCCACCATCACAACTAACCAATTGAATCCCTCTGCTCCAGCCCCTCACTTCAGCCCCAGCGCAGCAAAAGCTGACCAGACGTGTCTGAGCGTAGCTTGCATTGACAAGTAAGTGTGTTTTAGTGTGGTTCAGGTTAGTGGTGCGTGGCAAACAGTGACGCTGTGTTAACACAAGGGGAACATTTATCTTCAGGGTGCTTTGTGTAATAGTTCATTATATGAGGCTGTCTTGTGGTAATGATCAAAACAAAGTAAATGATTTACTGCCCTCCTCCCCATTTGTAGTCAAATGTTGACTGTGTTGTAGCTTTCCTTAACAGTTCAGGTTTTAGTTCCCCCTCTGGTTGCTGTGTCAGAACTGTGTGTTTAGAGTATCATTTGCTAAACTTTGTCCAAAGACTTGACTTTTTATGGAGTGAATGCTTTGTTTTGAATGGGCAAATCATCAAATTTTATTTTGAAAAAGTTAATGTGTGCGTGTCTGTATGTTTGTGTCTGTGTGTCTTCAGGGCTAAGTTGACGGATCATCTTGACAACATAGACAATGGTCTAGAAAACCTCCAGAACCTTCTAAATGCCCAGGCCATCAGCTTCGACTCCTCCCCTCTTTTTGAGGTGTGTGTGTGTGTCTGTATATGTGTGTGTGTGTGTGTGTGTGTGTCTGTCTGTCTGTCTCAGTCTGGGAAAAACGCTAGACAGGGACAAATTAGGGTTGCAGAACTCAAATACACTTATCACAGAAGGTTGAATCAGTTCATGTGGACACAACATTTATTGACAGATACGTTTCATCATCATCTAAGTGACCTCTTCACTCTCAACTGACTGCAGGTATCTCCACCCTTATAAATAATACACTGACTGCAGGTACCCCCACCCTTATAAACAATACACTGACTGCGGGTACCCCACCCTTATAAACAATACACTGACTGAAGGTACCCCCACTCTTATAAACAGTACACTGACTGCAGGTACCCCCACCCTTATAAACAGTACACTGACTGCAGGTACCGCCACCCTTATAAATAGTACACTGACTGCAGGTATCCCCACCCTTATAAACAATACACTGACTGCAGGTACCCCACCCTTATAAACAATACACTGACTGCGGGTACCCCCACCCTTATAAACAATACAGTGACTGCAGGTACCCCCACCCTTATAAACAGTACACTGACTGCAGGTACCGCCACCCTTATAAACAATACACTGACTGCAGGTATCCCCACCCTTATAAACAATACACTGACTGCAGGTACCACCACCCTTATAAACAATACACTGACTGCAGGTACCCCACCCTTATAAACAATACAGTGGTATAACCACCCAAACTAACGATCAGTTTCATATGCAAATATGGGTGTGACCATTAACTAGCGTTGTGAAGGCCATGTGTACTATTCAGAGGATTTGGGAATAGTTGCAATCACAGCATTGGGAGATGGTGACAGATGTACTCTTAACCCCCCCCCCCCCCCCCTCGGTTCACGGATGGTCATTCCCTCTTAACGTAGATGGCCTCTTTGACTCCCCAACCAACTGGTAGTTAGGCACTGTATTGTTTATAAAGGTGGGATACCTGCAGTCAGTTGAGACTGAAGAGGTCACTTAGATGAGTGATGAAACATTTGTCAATAAACGTTGTGTCCAGATGAACTGATTCAACTTTCTTTGATTTTCTTACCTGGATTATTGAGCATGCACCAGGTGAAAAATACTTAATTAAACAGTGGGGCTGAAGCAAACTGGGGTTTTTCCTAGTTGGGATCCTTCTTCATTGTGCACTGGGAGACTCAACAGGGGTCGCTCTGGAAGACAGAAAGGAAAGGGAATGAGACACATGAGGGAATTATTACTGTGGTCCTACCTGGCTGGTTGGAGAACATAGCTCGGAATTGCCCCTTCAACTCCCTCAGGTCTTGTTTTGATTTGCTGAGAGTTGGTAGCCCACAGGAATAGGCTCCGATGTTAGGTTTAGATTTTGGGCCATTAGGGTTGCTGCGGAGCCTGTGTCCGGGTCGTACTACTTCTTCGTGCGGTTCACATATATATTTGTTGGGTCTTGCACCACCCTGGTGGTCTTATCTGTAGTTCACCGGTCCCATTCCCCCACCCCCAATCACCTCATATGGCCCCTGCCATATCACTAGGACTTTACACTCAGTGAAGGGACCAGAATTCTCAGATCCAGGCCCCTCATAGATATCCGCGCCTGCCCCTCCTGCAGTGGCGCTGGCAGCCATAATCGTGTACGCAACGTGCGCTATTAGCCAGTGATGTTAACACCTATCATCAGCCTTCAAATGTATTTGCATCAAAAAAAACAAAAAAACAAAATCATAAAAAAATGTACACATGGTGCGTTCAGGATTATGGCTGCTGGTGCCACTGCCTCCTGGGCCTTTTGTATGTGTTTCACCATTGGCCAGACATATGTCATGCACTGTTGCATCTGGTCCATATGCTGGATCACAGAACAGTGGGCTGAGGGCTGTTGTTCCCACATGTCGGCCTGCGATGCCCCTCCCTTTCACCCATTCTTATCTGGCAGGCTGCATCATCTCCATGGTTGCCTGATGATTTTCCAGAAGGCTCACCAGTTGATTTACCCCCTAGGGACTAGTTTGGACAGCATACTTCTTGACGTCAGGTGGTAGGGTTCAGATGCATCGGTCCAACACCACTGGCTTCACTGCTGAAGGCCCACCCCCCTCCATCAGCCAACTTCGTGTTAGGCGGCAGAGGGATGCTATCTGAGCACAGGTGGCCTGGGTTAGGTCATACCTCCATGAATGAAACCTTTGTGCCCAGCTGGCAGACTGTATCCATGCCTGGAGAGGATGGTGGTCTTCAGGATGTGGCAAGTACTGGCCTGCATGGGGGTGAGGTCCTGACAGGCTTACGGAGCTTCTCCGGTCAAGAATGGGGCTAAGATCCCTCCCCACTCTGCCTGTGGCCACCCTGCATGGTCTTCAGTCCTCTCAAATATCTCCAGGTGGGCCTCTGCATCATCCTCCACTGTCACTTTAGTCAGTACCTCATAGTGTGGGGGTTCTATCTTGGGAGCATTGGCCCTGCTAGGAAAGTTGTTCCACAGCTGTGGTCAGGGTGGCTTGGTTCTTTAAAAGTTCTGCAAGGGCTGCTTCCATTTCTCTTTTGGGCAGTTGCGACAAGTCATAGTGCCTGCATTCTCCACCATATGTGGGCTTCCGCTCTGGGAAAAACACTAGATGGGGACAAACTAGAGTTGCAGAACTCAAATACGCAGAAGCAGGGAGTGGGGATGACTCAAACCGAGGCTCTTCCTGGTTGGGGTCCTTCTTTATGGTGCGCCAGGAGACTCAACAGCGGTTGCTCTGGAAGACAGAAAAGAGAGGGAGTGAGACGCAAGAGGGAAACAAGGTACCAAGCTGTCTTTGCCGTTCATCTGTTGTCCGTGTCCATGGTTGTCTTCTCAATCCATCATCTGGTTGCTGGGGTCACTGTTCCATCAATGCCTCTGTCACAGAATATGGTCAAAAACATCTCCTTTTTCAGCAAGCTATACTCACGTTCCTTCCCCCACTCTACTCCCTCTCACCCCAAAATTCTGGTGGTTTTGACTTGTGTAGACTAATTTGCAGACTAGCTGTAGCTAGTGGTTAATAGGGCGTAGCCCTCAGCTGCTCTCCTCCAGGTCTGCTAGAGGTAGGCATGGTAGTATTGGAAGTTCAGGACTATTCCCAATGACTTCCTTCTAGGTGAGCTATCACAGTGTATATATTATATATGTAGTAGTAACTTTGTTTAGTCCACCTGCCCATTAAAACAGCCAGCACCTCCAGACATTTTCCATGTCTCAATATATAAAGCCTGCAGACAGGATGGAGAGGTTAATTTACTCTTGGACTAAGTATTTAAATGAGCAAGATCTAATCATCAGCCATTCCTCCGGGGTTGGGTCGCAGTGGCAGCAAGCTAAGTAGGGCACTCCAGACGTCCCTCTCCCCAGCAACGCCTTCCAGCTCGTCCTGGGTGATCCGAAGGTGTTCCTAGGCCAGATTGGACTTGTAGTCCCTCCAGCGAGTTCTGGGTCTACCCCGGGGTCTCCTCCCGGTTGGACGTGCCCGGAAAACCTCCAAAGGAAGAAATGAGCAAGATGCCTGATTTAAAAAAAAAAAAGTTGGAGGTGGTATGATTTTTGTTGTGTGACATGGTGGTTACAGCATCTCACTTCCATGTCCACAGTTTACACATCATAGTGTTTCACACAAAAAAAGATCCAGTCAGCGGCAGTTTTGTGGATGAAAACACCTTGTTAAAGAGAGAAAATAAAGGAGAATGGAAAGACTTGTTCAAGCTAATTCTGTTAGCTTGAACAAGTCTTTCCATTTTCCTTTAGCTCAAAACAGCAGTGGTGTGCCAAAGAGTATCTGTCGTGGCAACTGTTTAATTCCACTCTGACATAATCTGACAAAAATCTGTTACAGTATTGTCACACTTTCATATGCTCATGAACAGACGCACAATAGATACTTAAGATCAGTTCAGTACAGTCTCACCTATAGGGCAGTTATGTGTTCTTCCCCTCCTTATCTCATGTTGTCCAGCTCACATCCCACTAAGGCCATTTCTCCACTTACTGTGTGCAGACTTGCTACACTGTGAGTTGCTCATACACTTACTGTGTGCAGACTTGCAACACTCAGTGAGTTGCTCATACACTTACTGTGTGCAGACTTGCTACACTCAGTGAGTTGCTCATACACTTACTGTGTGCAGACTTGCTACACTCAGTGAGTTACTCATACACTTACTGTGTGCAGACTTGCTACACTCAGTGAGTTGCTCATACACTTACTGTGTGCAGACTTGCTACACTGTCCATCATGGAGCTGCAGTAGGCCGATGACAATGCCCTTGTGGCCCATTCAGAAGAGGACCTACAATGCATTCTGGATGCTTTTGCGAAGGCATACAAGCAGCTTGGTCTGGCCCGTAACATAAGAAAGACCCAGATCCTCTACCGGCCACCACCCAACACAAATAACCCTGCTCCACCCCCAACTATCTATGTTGACAAAACCAGACTGGAAAATGTGGACCACTTAACATACCTCGGAAGCCTCTTATCCTCCAAAGCTAATATTGATGAGGAAATACACCACTGCCTCAGTTGTGCCAGTGGGGTTTTCTCAAGACTGAGGAAAAGGGTCTTTGAAAACCGCGACCTCCAGGCCAGAATGAAAATTCTGGTCTACAAAGCGGTAGTGTTGCTCACCCTACTGTATGGATCAGAATCCTGGACCACATACAGCAGGCACCTGAAGGCACTAGAGGCACATCATCAGAGGTGCCTTCGAAAAATCCTCAAGATCACCTGGGAAGATAGACGCACCAACACCAGGGTCCTGGAGGAGGCTAACATTCCCACTATCACTGTCACCATCGCCCAACACCAGCTCAGATGGACTGGCCATGTCATCCGTATGCCTGACTCTCGCCTTCCAAAACAAGTCCTATACTCCCAGCTTCTCACAGGACAACATGCCCCGGGTGGTCAAAAGAAAAGGTATAAGGATAACATCCAAACGAACATCAAAAAATGCCACATAGACCCTAAGACCTGAGAGGACAGCAACTTGTCCGGGAAGGAGCTGCACTTTATGATAATGATCTCCAACGTGCTGCAGAAAACAAGCGCAGACTCAGAAAGGAGGGAGTTTCTACCAAAAAGGCCCAAACCAATCCCACGATTACCACCGCCCACCCCTGCCCACACTGCACCAAAATATGCGGCTCCAGGATCGGCCTCTTCGCCCACCTGAAGACCCACAAGGACCAAGAAGGAGGACAGTCATACTCGACCCCGAGTGAGTACCGATGATGCTGACTGTGTGCAGACTTGCTACGCTCAGTGAGTTGCTCATACACTTACTGTGTGCAGACCTGCTACACTCAGTGAGTTACTCATACACTTCTCTACTGTCAGCTAGCAGTTAACAGTAGGCCTTCATTATTTCACATGGAGAAGACACTTCGTAACACTAGCTTTGTTCTGTTAAAGAGATACTTGCATCAAAATCCGACTTTTCCTGTTGTTAATCGATGTAAGGAGTGTGGATGTGATCAATGAGACAAATGGTAGACCTAAAATCACATTTATGGCCGGACGAGATATCTCGGCAGTCGAGTAACTGATTTCCAGTTGGCAAAAATGTGATAACTTGCCGCGTCATGAATTACCATTAGCATAGGGAGCGTGTCCATAGCGGGACGCTATAAAAGCGGAGACGCACCCTTTTGGCTCGAAGGAATACGGCTGTATTGGCTGAGCAACATATTCGTGAGGCGAATAGTCAAGTTCCAACAAGAAAGAAAATCATCTTCCACATCCTTAACCTCAAAGCTGCTGTCGGTGGCCTTGTCGCTCGCCTTTTTCTTTTCTTTTCTGTAAAGTGACAACAGAGCAGGAAGGGTGCTGTCACCAGTGAATTTCTCATTTTTCTATAGCAAGCAGCAAGTGGTTTAGCCACCGTGTTTAGCCCACCCAGCCACACCCACACAACCACCCTGAATTTCAGTAGGCAGTAGCTATGAAATCATAAAACCACTCCTACCATTCGGTTGTAATTCAAACCACCCGTGTTAACAATGTGCTCAGAAACAGCATGAAGGTATCTCTTTAAGAACTTTGAGCATCTATCTAAGCAATGTAAACTAAAGTTAATCATGGTCAAAAATTAAAAGTAAGCAAATGTCATATATGACAAATTAGACAAATTACCTTCACAGTATTTCTGAATGCTCATTGTGTCAAACCTTGAAGACCACATGGAAAATTGAAGACTGGAAATATGTCACCTGGTTCAACAAATTTCAACTTCTGCTGTGACATGCAGATGATAGGGTCAGAATTTGGCCTGAACAGTATGAATTCATAGACCCATGTTCCTGGTGCTGTGGGTAATGTTGTCTTGGCACACAGTAGGCCTCTTAATAGCAGTTGAGCATTAACTGAATAACACAGCACACCTGAGCACCATTGCTGACCATATGCATCCGTTTGTGGCCCCAGTAAACCTGTTTTCCAGTGTCTCCTTCTCGTAGGATAATGCAGCAGGTCATCTCAAGCTGGGTCCTAGAACATGACAGACACTTCAGTCCAATGATCAATGGTTGATATTGTCCTTGGGAGGGTACTTGAAATTTCAATGGATGTATTTGGCTTTATTTGCCATCAGTATTTTTAATCGGGACCTTGGCACCTACTGCACACCTATCCATCCAGAAGGGGACTTCGCTTTTTTCCTGAAAAGGTTTTCTGTGAGTTGACAGTCTAAGGAAAGGAGGTGCTTTGCATCGTCGTTTACTTTTTGTAACTGTTGCAGAATTAATATGAATGTAAAGACATGTGAGACTTAACTGTGATTTAGAGCTACACAAAAATATATGACTTGACTAGACTTGACCCGCACAGTCCCTACATCTTGACCCAACAGCACACATTTGAGACAGAGGAACAGGAGCTTCTGTGTGATTCTATGAAGTTTGGACCAAGATCTCTGTGCAACATTTCAGACACTTTGTTGAATCCAGGCTGTCCTGCAGGTCAAAAGGGGGCTGAACCCAAGCAGCCCAAACCTCAGGTGAATTTTGAAGCCAATACACAAAGGGCAGCAGAAGCAGTTGAGTTTTGCCCTCTGCTGTTTGGTTGTAATACAACTCAGGCACCCTGGCCACCCCCATTCAAGGCACTGACACTACAACCAAACTTCTCAGTAAAGTTTTATAGACTGTGCATTTTTTCAACGTTTTTTTTTCTCCCCCAGTTGCTGATTTTACTTCTATTCTGCCCCATTGTGGTGAATCTTAAAGTAGTCATACCATCAAGACGATATCATGGGGTCAGAACAGGGTGCTGTGCTTGCACTGTGATCGAAATGTCAAGGGCCAATAGCAGAACTTCTTCTGCTGCCACTCCTGTGTTGGCTTCATGACTCATGCTATGGCCACTTTGCTTCACCAATGTCCACCCAGTCATTACCCTTCTACTCCACTATGCAAACTGGATCTAGAAATATAAACTGGCAGTGCTAAAACACAATCTCCTGACTTTGAAACAGCCCTTCAGAAACCAAGTATGCTCACTTTGTCCACTAAATGTTGTGCTGCTTGTACGTTTGGTCATACCAGCTACTAGATAAATCCTTAGTGTGTATGTGTGTGTGTGTGTGTGTGTGTGTGTGTGTGTGTGTGTGTGTGTGTGTGTGTGTGTGTGTGTGTGTGTGTGTGTGTGTGAGTGAGTGAGTGAGTGAGTGAGTGAGTGAGTGAGTGAGTGAGTGAGTGAGTGAGTGAGTGAGTGAGTGAGTGAGTGAGTGAGTGAGAGAGCTAGAGAGAGAGAGAGAGAGAGAGTGTGATATTAACTGTGTTCCCATGATCAGTTTTTCAGTACCTCTGTACCTAGTGGAGACCTTGATCTGGACAACTTGGACACTGTGAGTTCAAACAGAATAAGAAACCTTGTCATCCGTCAACATGACATATAAGTCTTGTCCTTCATGCAATAGAGTAGTAGAACTAATGTCACTGTCTCCTCCTAGCTGCTGTCCCCAGAGATTCCTAAAGCAACAGAGAGCATCAACAACTGTACCAACGCAGGTAACAAACCCACACACAAGACCATCTTTCAGGGAAAAATGGTATGGAAAGATATAGATAGATGAATTGTTGTTATGCTTACTATTGGTTCTCTGGTCGCTTGTTGACCCCCCCATTGTCATTTTTCTTTGGTCCAGGGAAGCAGCTGGTGCAGTACATGGCCACGCCTGTGTTGATGACTGAACCAATCAGCTCAGGGGAAGGCGAAGCAGACCTGCCTACGCTACTGGAGTTGGAGGGGGATTCTTATTTCAACACAGACCCCCCCCCCAATGAGGACCTCACCACATCTCTGCTCATGACCCCGGATCCCCCAACTGCAACAGCGCAACAAGCCAAGCTAATCTAATGACCAAAGTTCTATTTCAGCCTGTAGACTGACAGAAGACCTCTACTACATCCTGTAGACTGACTCTAGATTGCTGTAGCCTTGGAGCTGTAGTAGTTTACTGTTAACATGGAGCCCAAAATACAACCTGGATTGACTCTGTCTGTACACTTCTCCTAGTATATTGTAAACTACATGTCTCTTTTTCTGACAAACTTCTGCCATAACCACCAGTATTCAACATGTGTCACAGGCATTTTTGCCAACTGTCATTGGAAGATCTCTCAATGCATGCTCAATAATCCAAGTGTAGAAATCCCATAAAAATTGAATAAGTTGATGAACTGTTTCAGTTTTCCAGGATTCTTTGGACGATAGTTCACTGAAGGGATAATGGTGATGCTCAGTGAAGACAAGATGTGCACCTGACTATATCGCTCACACTGAAAATCGAAGTACAATCTGACTTTGCCAATGCTGTTGTCCTTACCTTGATAAAAAGTGAAGCTTTCTTTTTAGAATCTGTGAGGTAGTGAGTTCACTGGAAGTAAGTCTTGCCAACAATTCAAGTACTGAGGTTATTCAAAAACTTTGAAACTTGGTTCTCATATGCTAGCATTGATCTCTTCTGGTGATTTCCCATATCACAGCATTCCATTGATTCCATCTCTCTGAAAGCATCCTGTTATGGTCCTTGTTTATTGTCCTACTCAAATTCAGTACCAAGAGTCACATGAAAAACTGCCTGTTGATTCTACACATAAAGGTATGTTAAGTCACTTCTGATGGGAAAAATGTATTACTTGTCAAGCCATTTCTTTTCAGTGACCAACAGATGAATAGTTAGTATGTATCGTACAGTAAAAGCACCAAGTCGAGTCTCATCAGAATCCCACATGTGCAAAGAAGCTTTGGAGACGTTAGATAACACACCTTTGTTGAAGGTTGGGGTTATGACAGAGGTTAGCTGAAGAAAAAAAGTCAAGCATAAACTACATTTTAGGTACCAACTGTGTCAGCTATCTTGGTACACACAAAAGATTCGGAACAAGAGTTGAAAAACATACAGTAGATATATGTCCTGAGCTGGCAGGCGGTGGTCGCTGTCGACAGGTATTTATTTCATCCTGTCTCATTTTCTCTACTAATGACAAAAACCAATCCTTTGTTTTTCTGCTCATCTAGCAAAACAATCTTGCAGAAGTCAGAGGGTAAAGACCCTCTTAAAGCCAGGACACTGACAATCAGAGACTCAGGGCTGGAAGCCTGATGCCAGAACCTGAAGGCTTGAGGCGCAAGGTTGGATCTAACCTCTTCAGCTGTGAATGAGACTAAAGGACAGCTATGGGATTTTAAAATGACATGTTTGAATGTTTTATGAGTCCTGGGGTCATCATGCTGACTCTACACAGGAAGAGAAAGTTGTATTTTTTTTTGCTTTGCCTGTTGGTGAAAGGCTATAGTTACCTGCTTAGATACCTACACCAGATCTATAGAGCTGGATTTCACCTTTATAGACCCCACATGTGTTTAGACATGTTAAGTTTAGAGACATGTTAACTCTCTCATTGTGTCCTGCATAATGCAAAACCAAACAAGGCTGGGAAGGGGATTGATGGCTTTCACGGGTTTGAATACAGACACAGCAATGGCAGGGGAAACCTAGTTTCTAACTCCATTTTATTTGTTAAAAGTTAAAGTCATAACACAAGTAACCCCAAAATAAATGAATCAGTCAAGTTAGTTTTGTTTCAACCAAGCAGCAGCATTTAGTAAATCAGGAATGATTTGCCAGTGCAGTCCTAACGAGGCTTAGCAGGTCAGGACTCATCTGACTTGGTGTCTGTTGTGGTTTGAATCTGTTGATCATCTTATTTGAAAATGTCTTTGTGTTCTTTATACTTTCTTTTGATTTCAGAGGATTTAGTCTAGACAATGAAATTATGTTTGTGAAATGTTGAAATGATCGCTACCAAGTACAAATGTCCAGCAACATGAAAACTCTGAAAACTACAGTCCCGAAACTCCTGTTTTACTGGACCAGTGTGTGTCCTATGTAGGTGTTACTGGACCAGTGTGTGCCCTATGTAGGTGTTACTGGACCAGTGTGTGCCCTATGTAGGTGTTACTGGACCAGTGTGTGTCCTATGTCGGTGTTACTGGACCGGTGTGTGTCCTATGTAGGTGTTACTGGAGCAGTGTGTGTCCTATGTAGGTGTTACTGGAGCAGTGTGTGTCTGTGTAGGTGGTGGTGAGGTGAGTGCTGAGCTCCATTCAGAGTGAATGAGAATCAGTGGGGCTATTGGGTCAGAACCCACCATAAGACCTGGTAGAACCTGAGTTGTACTTATTGATGTAGGACTCTGTGTTGGTGAAGGTCTTCTACCAGCTTGTTCTGTCATATCTGATGTGACACAACACCTTCACTTCTTCAAACTCATCACTACCTGTGTTCCTCTTCCTCATCTGGCTCCTGTGATGAAGATGGAAAACATCAACCATCCACATCAAATACTATTAGAGTCTGCAGGATTTGGAGATTTGTGTTTTGCTATACTAAATATAATCACTAATAAAAACTATTACAACATTTGTTTACGCTGTAAATGTTCAGTGTAAAAAAATAACTCGCGATAAAATTGTATCGGCATGTATTTAAAACTGGTCCCTAAAGTCTTATTTTCTCTTGGCTTACTTCAGTTTTATTAGACATGTTATTGCTTTTGTTAGAAATAGATGTTCTTCATATTAAGAGGTCAGTAAATATAAATAAGTAATGAATATAAATCTTGTTGCTTTTATTAGAAGGTGATGTCATATTCTACTGACATCATGGAACAGTGAGCTGTTCCCAGATCAGTTATGCTGATGGTGCGTCTTCTATTTTGAGTTTCTTCTTTACACCTTTTGTTGAGTGTTGAACTCCAAAACGTCACCTGCTGTGTTTTCCCCAAGATGTGTGTTCTGCTATTATTATATTATTACTGTTGCAGCTTGTGTGTCAGTGATAATAAACAGCTTTTACAATGGAAAACAAGGTTCCCTGCCATTCCAGATCAAACCATGGAGCTGGAAGACACTAGGAAGGGCTACTTGCAAGTTTTTCTTGAGTAGGACTTTAAAAAAAAGCCTCTGACGGTAGAATCCAAATCACACTAGTAACGTATTAAAATTCCTTACAAAATTGAAAATTGATAGAAAAATTACTAGAACATTACAAACCGCTTTACTCTTCATCAAGGTGGCGCAAAGGGTGAGCCCTTCCTAGTATTATCAATTATGACACACCTGAACCATCCAGAAAGCACCAGGTTGCCTCTCAGCATCACTTCTCTCTTCTCTCTACTCATACTAATGTTATTCTATTCTCTTCTCTCTAGTGGTACTAATGTTATTCTATTCTCTTCTCTCTAGTCAAACTAATGTTATCTCTTGTCTCTTCTCTCTAGTCATACTAATGTTATCTCGTCTCTCTAGTCATACTAATGTTATTCTATTCTCTTCTCTCTAGTCATACTAACGTTTTCTCTTGTCTCTTCTCTCTAGTCATACTAATGTTATCTCTTGTCTCTTCTCTCTATTCATACTAATGTATCTCTTGTCTCTTCTCTCTAGTCATACTAATGTTATTCTATTCTCTTCTCTAGTCATACTAATGATTTCTATTCTCTTCTCTCGAGTCATACTAATCTTATTCTATTCTCTTCTCTCTAGTCAGACTAATGTTATCTCTTGTCTCTTCTCTCTAGTCATACTAATGTTATCTCTTCTCTCTAGTCATACTAATGTTATTCTATTCTCCTCTCTAGTCATACTAATGTTATTCTATTCTCTTCTCTAGTCATACAAATGTTATTCTATTCTCTTCTCTCTTGTCATACTAATGTTATTCTATTCTCTTCTCTCTAGTCATACTAACGTTTTCTCTTGTCTCCTCTCTCTAGTCATACTAATGTTATCCCTTGTCTATTCTCTCTATTCATACTAATGTATCTCTTGTCTCTTCTCTCTAGTCATACTAATGTTATTCTATTCTCTAGTCATACTAATGTTATTCTATTCTCTTCTCTCTAGTCTTACTAATGTTATTCTATTCTCTTCTCTCTAGACACACTGATGTTATCTGTCTCTTCTCTCTATTCATACTAATGTATCTCTTGTCTCTTCACTCTAGTCATACTAATGTTATTCTATTCTCTTCTCTCCAGTCATACTAATGTTTTCTCTTGTCTCCTCTCTCTACTCATACTAATGTTATTCTATTCTCTTTAGTCATACTAATGTTATTCTATTTTCTTCTCTCTAGTCATACTAATGTTATTCTATTCTCTTCTCTCTAGTCATACCAATGTTATCTCTTGTCTCTTCTCTAGTTATACTAATGTTATTCTATTCTCTTCTCTCTAGTCATACTAATGTTATTCTATTCTATTCTCTCTAGTCATACTAACGGTATTCTATTCTATTCTCTCTAGTCATACTAATGTTATCTCTTGTCTCTTCTCTCTAGTCATACTAATGTTATTCTATTCTCTTCTCTCTAGTCATACTAATGTTATTCTATTCTATTCTCTCTAGTCATACTAATGTTATCTCTTCTCTCTAGTCATACTAATGTTATCGCTTGTCTCTTCTCTCTAGTCACACTAATGTTATCTCTTCTCTCTTCTCTCTATTAATACTAATGTTATCTCTTGTCTCTTCTCTCTAGTCATACTAATGTTATCTCTTATCTCTAGTCATACTAATGTTATCTCTTGTCTCTACTCATACTAATGTTATTCTATTCTCTTCTCTCTAGTCATACTAATGTTATTCTACTCTCTTCTCTCTAGTCATGCTAATGTTCTATTCTTTCTAATCATACTAATGTTATCTCTTCTCTCTAGTCATACTAATGTTATCTCTTCTCTCTAGTCATACTAATGTTATTTTATTCTCTTCTCTAGTCATACTAATGTCTCTTGTCTCTTCTGTCTAGTCATACTAATCTTATTCTATTCTTTTCTCTCTAGTCATACCAATGTTATATCTTGTCTCTTCTCTCTAGTCATACTAATGTTATTCTATTCTCTTCTCTCTAGTCATACTAATGTTATCTCTTGTCTCTTCTCTCTAGTCATACTAATGTTATCTCTTGTCTCTTCTCTCTAGTCATACTAATGTTATCTCTTGTCTCTTCTCTCTAGTCATACTAACGTTTTCTCTTGTTTCTTCTCTCTAGTCACACTAATGTTATCTCTTGTCTCTTCTCTCTATTAATACTAATGTTATCTCTTGTCTCTTCTCTCTAGTCATACTAATGTTATTCTATTCTCTTCTCTCTAGTCATGCTAATGTTATCTCTTGTCTCTTCTCTCTAGTCATACTAATGTTATCACTTGTCTCTTCTCTCTAGTCACACTAATGTTATCTCTTGTCTCTTGTCTACTCTTACTAATATTATTCTATTCTCTTCTCTTTAATCATACTAATGTTATTCTATTCTCTTCTCTCTAGTCATACTAATGTTATCTCTTCTCTCTAGTCATACAAATGTTATCTCTTGTCATACTAATGTTATTCTATTCTCTCTAGTCATACCAATGTTATCTCTTGTCTCTTCTCTCTAGTCATACTAATGTTATTCTATTCTCTTCTCTCTAGTCACACTAATTTTATCTCTTGTCTCTTCTCTCTATTAATACTAATGTTATCTCTTGTCTCTTCTCTCTAGTCATACTAATGTTATTCTATTCTCTTCTCTCTAGCCATGCTAATGTTATCTCTTGTCTCTTGTCTACTCTTACTAATATTATTCTATTCTCTTCTCTTTAGTCATACTAATGTTATTCTATTCTCTTCTCTCTAGTCATACCAATGTTATCTCTTCTCTCTAGTCATACTAATGTCATTCTCTTCTCTCTTCTCTCTACTCATACTAATGTTATTCTATTCTCTTCTCTCTAGTCATACTAATGTTATCTCTTCTCTCTAGTCATACTAATGTTATCTCTTGTCATAGTAATGTTATTCTCTTCTCTCTAGTCATACCAATGTTATCTCTTGTCTCTTCTCTAGTCATTCTAATGTTATTCTCTTCTCTCTTCTCTTTAGTCATACTAATGTTAATCTATTCTCTTCTCTCTAGTCATACTAATGTTATCTCTTCTCTCTAGTCAGACAAATGTTATCTCTTGTCATACTAATGTTATTCTATTCTCTCTAGTCATACCAATGTTATCTCTTGTCTCTTCTCTCTAGTCATACTAACGTTTTCTCTTGTCTCTTCTCTATAGTCACACTAATGTTATCTCTTGTCTCTTCTCTCTATTCATACTAATGTTATCTCTTGTCTCTTCTCCCTAGTCATGCTAATGTTATTCTATTCTCTTCTCTCTAGTCATACTAATGTTATTCTATTCTCGTCTCTCTAGTCATACCAATGTTATCTCTTGTCTCCTCTCTAGTCATACTAATGTTATTCTATTCTCTTCTCTCTAGTCATACCAATGTTATCTCTTGTCTCTTTTCTCTAGTCATACTAATGTTATCACTTGTCTCTTCTCTCTAGTCATACTAATGTTATCTCTTGTCTCTTTTTTCTAGTCATACTAATGTTATTCTATTCTCTACTCATACTAATGTTATTCTTTACAGAGGCAGTCCTCTATTTCACCATTTTATTGTTTGGCATCAGTAATTAAGGTTTCTGAAGAAGACCACCCGGCCAAGTTAATGACTGATGCCAAACAATGAAATGGTAAAATAGAGAATTGTGTCTTTTTTTTCATTTGATGAGTGCTACCTTACATCCTTTGATGTTCTTCTTTAATAATAATAATAATGATAATAATATCAATAATAATAATAATAATAACAACAACCTAATAATAATAATAATAATAATAATGATGATAATAATAATAATAGCCTAATTATAAAAGAGGCCTAATACAAAATAACAATTACAGGCATAATACTATCAATAGTAACACTGATAATAGGCTATTAATAACAAAATGCTTCTAGTAAAAGCTTGGCTGAAAAAGGGTTGGTCTATGGCAGAAGCCCCCCAGAAAAGGCATGGTCTAAAACAAAAATCTCCAAGGCCTAACTAGCCTAACGTTAAGGCTTTTTTCTTCTTCAAAAAAGCAAAATGAGTAGTCCTAGTCCATTAGGCTACTCAACAAAGAGGGGCTAAAACCCTGGATTTGACGTTGCCGACGCTGCCGGACCCTTTGCGCATTATAGATCCTTCTGATTGGGACTGTTGGCTCCTTCGCAACTTCTGCAACCACCCCCTGTCGGAATTCTGCACGGTGCACCATTTTTCCGTCAGGGGGATGCACGTGTTCCCCAACATCGTGCACAATAATGTTAGCATCCACGTCCTCCACTTCAAATCTATTTGTGATCAGTGGCACTCTACAGTTCCACCTCCAGCACCTCCATCTCATGGTGTCTTGATTGGTGCGGTGCTTCTGATATCTGAAGTTCTCATGTACCAACACTTTGCCCCCTCGATCACCATCCATAACTATCGCCATTGTTTGTCTTCTTGTAGGCTAGTAAGCACATGACAGTGAGTCCATGAGTTATCACCGATAACAACCGATTGTTACAAACTGTTGCAAGTTGGCGGGCGGTTTAGACATTGGTGAATTTTGATCATGTGGTTTAGAACGCCAGGAAACTTGCGTGCAGATGACCACACATCCACGACAAGTCTTAAATATTTCGTAACTCGAAATCATGTGTGCATTTGGCTATTTATAAATTATTTTTCGAGCAATATGTGTTTTGTGATTCAGCTTTAGCGTTGTTGATTAGCCTTTCATTCTATTTTGTCAAAAAGGCATATTCATTAGCCTAGGCCTATGTCCCGTTATTTCTGTAGCATACAGCATCTTAGAATCTTAAGAGACCAGGCAGATATTGTTATTATTTTATTGTTATTACCATGCTATATTAGCCTACTTTATAATTATAAATATTTCAATTATCCAATTTTTTGCATTTCTAATATAAGGCTATATTGTTATTATTATCATCATCATCATCATCATCATCATCCACATCATCATCATTATTATTATTAGGCTATTATTATTATTATGTTATTATTATTATTATTATTATTATTATCATTACAATTATGATGCTTAAAGGGCCTTACTGAGCAGATGGTTTCTATCTAATATCTGTCAGATGCTTTTCCCAATAAGCTGGTGTGGTTATGATGGGAACGACGGCTTTCTAGGGAACATAGAAGAAGTGGGTCGGAATTGGCCTATTGTCGGTATCAGCCAGCTTACGCAGGAGCCTACTATCCCTGGTACAATGCACTAGACCTCTGGGAGATGGACTGCTGAGGACTGAACACAACACCTATCTTCAGCTCCCAGCACTTCTCGCACTATGTGCTACTCATACGCTGAGTTGGCGGCACCCGGGATCGAACTCACAACCTTGCGATCCATAGGCGAGAGCTCTACCGACTGAGCTACGCCCGGGTACAACTGCCCAAGGAGCATAGGCTTACTATATTACATTCAGACACAGACGAGCCAGCTCACCTACTCGGCGAGGCGCATTTTCATCGATAAGTGACACATTTCACGCATAAATATCAGAGAACTACCGGGTGGGTTATGCGCCCAAATATAGGCTATAGCCTAATAAGTTGACATTGGTTTAGTGTCGAAAGTTTCCACATACTTTAGCCAACCTGGACTTTGTGAATTCGTTTTTGTGATATAAAAATAGAAATCGTATGATTCATTGTCTTCTTAATAATCTGCCCTAGATAATGCATTATTGAAAATGCACTTTTTGCGCCAAACAGCATCCAACCTGCTGACCGGGGAACATAGGACCTTTATAGAAAGGTCCCATGTTTCCCTGCACATACAAAACGGGGAACATAGGACCCTTTTGGGGAAAAGTGGGGAATATAGGGCCCTCTGTATACAAAAAGGTCCGATATTCCCCGGTCTCATACAAAGCGGGGAACATAGGACCCGGGGACTATAGGGAGGACCCCATTGAATGCATTGCAAAACCTTTGTCTCACATCTGTAACCAATCCCTACAAACCGGTGTTTTTCCAAACAAAATTAAAACAGCCAAAGTTATACCAATCTATAAGTCTGGTGATAAACACATCCTTTCAAATTACAGACCTGTTTCCTTGCTTCCACAGTTCTCAAAAATACTAGAAAAAATATACTTTTCAAGAATACATGACTTCATTACAAAACATAATGTACTGTATGAGCAGCAATATGGTTTTAGAGCAAACAGAACAACTTCATTTGCACTCATAGCATTTGTAGATGAAATAACAGTGGCAATAGAAAACAAAAAATATGCAATAGGGGTATTTCTGGATCTAAAAAAAAAAAGCATTTGACACCGTAGACCATGAATTATTACTGAAAAAACTACAATCATATGGAATTAGGGGAACCGCACTCTCCTGGTTAACCAGCTATCTAAAAGACAGATATCAATATTACAAAACGTCAAGTCTCACCTACTGGACCCTTACTTTTTATTCTGTAGTATAAAACAATATTTGTGAAGGGTCTGAATCTCTGAAAGCCATTTGATTTGCTGATGACACAAATTTATTTTACTGTGGGGATCATCTGGATCAACTCCTGGAAAAGGAACTGATGAAGTTAAAGACGTGGTTTGATGCTAACATTGAATTTGAGTAAAACAAAATTTATAATCTTTGGTAACCGTAAAATTAACTCAATCAAGAAACTCATAATTAACAATGTAGAAATAGAAAGAGTGACTGAAATTAAATTTCTTGGGGTAATAGTGGAAAATAATTATGTTGGAAACCACATATAAATTATACCAAGGCCAAAGTATCCAAATCAATTGCAATACTATTCAAAGTCAAAGATCTTCTAAATCAAGCTTCACTTTACACCTTGTACTGTTCCCTCATACTTCCGTACATCACCTACTGTGTGGAAGTGTGGGGGAACACATAAAACCAACACAGATTCAATCTTTATTATTCAAAAAAGAGCATTAACGATAGTAAACAAAGCCAACTGCAGAGAACCAACAAACCAACTCTTTATCAAACTAAAAACACTAAAATTCAAAGATCTGGTGGGCTTTAAAACTGCTCAAATCATGTACAAAGTGTTAAATCATAAAGTACCCAGCAGTATCCAGGGGTTGTTCCAGTTGAGGGAAAGTAATTATGACCTGAGAGGAATATGTACGTTTAAACACAACCCAGTAAGGACAAATGCAAAATATCATTGTGTCACAACCAAAGGTGTCAAGATATGGAACAGCTGCAGTGATGAAATGAAAAGATGTGAATCAATAATCACATTTAAAAGACTCTAAAAATAATATGTTGAGCAGATATGGGATGGAGCTGGGACATCTTGTGAGTTGAGTTGTTTTGATGTTGCTCTGCACTTACTTTGTTCTTGTTGTGTTGAAAGAATGATCTTTGTATGGTTTACTAGATAGACGCCATGGTCACTGGTAGTAGACGATTGAGTTTTCATTTAAATCACACAGTTCACTGTTGAAATACTAAAATAGAAAAAGGGGGTAGGACTAGAAAAGTTATTTTTAACTTCTGCCTACTCCTTTTCGAACTGCTGAGATTTAAAACAAATGTTTGATGATGATATTGCTTGCTTGTTTTGATTTTTCTCTTTTGTTTTCTTTTATTATACATTTAAAAAAATTTAACGTTTGAAATAAACAAACAAAAAACAAATGTCAACATAATCTTCTTTCTTCATGATCCTGTGCCCCCGAACAAGGTTCCCTGTGCCTGAAGCAGCAAAACAGCCTCACAGCATTATGCTCCCACCACCATGTTTAACTGTGTCAACTGTGTTTTTAGGGTTGAAGGCCTCTCCCTTCCTTCACCAAACAAAAGCAAAATCCATGTGCCCAAACAGCTGAAGTTTAGTCTCATCAGACCAAAGGACAGACTTCCAAAACTCATGCCCATGTTTCAGATGTTCACGGGCAAACTTCAGTCTGGCTCTGATGTGCCGCTGTGTGAGCAATGGAGTTTTTCTTGGATGATGACCTCGAAGCCCTCCATGATGAAGAGCCCTCACAACAGTCTTCCTTGAAACATTAAGTCCAGAAAAGGCCAGTTCAGCACCAATCATCTTGGCAGAGATCCAGGGATTGTTGTTGACATCTCTGACTATTTCCCTCTCCAAAGTTTTTTAAATCTTGCACTTTCGACCACACCCAGGTTTGTTTCTAACAGAATTTGTCTCCTTGTGCTTTGCAATGATGCAACATACAGCTGTTCTAGACACTGTGAAACGCTTGGAAATGGCAGTATAGCCTTCCTCCTTAAGATGAGCATCCGCTGTCTTCTTTCTGAGTTCCAGACTGGTTTCTTTACTTTTTGGCATGATGAAATTACTTCTTACCAAGAATTTAAGAGTAGTCCCTCTCAATCAAGGGTTCAAGTGCCACTAGCCCTGTTAATTAGAGTCCCTTAAGTAAAGTTCAATGCTGATTGATTGCTCAGGTGTGGTTTGAAAGCTGATTGATTGGTCAGGCGTGGTTTGAAAGCTGATTGATTGGTCAGGTTTGTTTTGAAAGCAAAAAATCCCATGGTGGCTAATAATTTTGGCCACCTCAGTTTTCACTACATTTGGTATAAAGCAAACCTGAAGATTTATTTTACATTATAAAATGTACCAAATAGGGGCCTTAACATTGATGAATGTTTTACTATGTAAAGTTTTATGAATGATGCATTCTTTGGGCAGAATTTTAGGGAAATGTTCCATAGTTCCTTGGGGGCTAATAATTTGGTCCTTAACTGTATATAAAACTTTGTTCAAAGACACACTCAACGGTAGGGAAAGTGCTCAACAAATAAGGAGCAAAACAATCCAGTGAGTCAAGTAAATTCTTTATGAGACAGTACAAGCCTGTTTCATGCCATAAACAATCATCAGCTGTCAATAAAGCTACACGTGAAAGAACACACCATTTACTGCCTCGTCATGCACATCAAGTGCACAACGCTCAATGGGGAAGGGAGAGGTGTGACAACACGTGATCGCTAACGGTTCAATGGGGGGTGGGGTATTTGTCTATTGTCATGATTTATTGAAAATTACAAAATAGGTGCTTATATCTATGTCTGCAACTGCTGGCCAGTTCATTGCTGTTATTCAATGTGGCCATTTGTGGTTTGCAGATTATAAAATATTGTTCAGTTAGACATAGCTTACACATTTTACTATTGGTTGATTAAGCTTTGTTCTTTGAGAGGATTTTCCAGGTGGTTGAATAATTAATGTTTCTGTCCACCAATGACCAAATATAAGGGCTTAAACATGTGACATTCTTTAAATGGTTGTTTCTAAAGCTACACGTGTGCATTAAACATCTTTTTGAACGTTCCCTGTGTTAGACCCACGTATGTCTCTATTATGCCTTTGTCCTCTCTCATCACTGTAGCTTGGTAGATAACTCCTCTCGTCTGGCATTTCCCCTCGAGGGGGTGTGAGTTGTTCACACGGCAGTTGCAGTTGGGGGTGTCCGGTTGTGATGAAGGTGCTGTTGATTTTTGATGATTCTTGTGTTGTGGGGCGATATCATGTGTTAAATGTTAGGTATGCAGCTGTAACTAATGTTGATGGTGTTTCTATTGAACATATTCCTCTGTTGATGGTCCGGGGTAAAGCACTTAGCCAAAAGTAAAAAAAAAAAACTGCTTACCGATGTTTGTGGCCACGGTATCACTGTAGGGTGGTTGTACCAGATGATGTTTCATCTTCTGCTACATTTGTTGGTTTGCTGGCAGTCAGTGTGTAATGGTGGGTTGTGCTTGAGCTGCTTTTTTGTAATGCATCTTGGTAAGGAGGTGCAGCTTCATTGAAGATGATCATTTTGAGAGTCTTCTGTTAATGCTTTCTGGGATGTTCTTCAAGATGGAGTGGGTGGTTGCTTTCTCTATGGACATACTGCAGCATGTTGGTGGGCTTCATGTACGGCTTGTATGTGCCGTTCCTAAGGTCCATTTAGATGTCCAGAAAGTCCTTTTGTTTTTTGTTTGCTTCAATAGTGATTTTTAGCCCATTGTTTGAGAATACTTTGCAGATTGTTTTCTTAATTTGCTCGACCTCTCTTGGTGTTTTGCTACAAATTGCTAGCCCATCATGCCTATAGAGTCCAACATTGATGTCCAGGTCCTGTAGCTGAGACAACAAATATATGCCAACTAGTTCACAAGTTTCTGGCCTGTCGAAGCTGCCCATGGTTACATCACATTTACTACTACCTTGTTTCTGCCATGGGTTTCCATTGTGGTAAAAAAAGCATTTTTTTGGATAAGTGCTTTACCCCGGACTATCAACTGAGGAAGATATTCAACAGGAACACCATGAACATTAGTTGCAGCTGCATGTCTAACATTCAACAAACAATATCGTCCCACAACACAAGAATCATCAACAAATCAACGACACCTTCATCACAACTGGACTCCCCCTACTGCAACTGCCGTGTGAACGACTCACGCCCCCTCGAGAGAAAATGCCAGACAAAAGAAGTTACCTACCAAGCTACGGTGATGGGAGAGGACAACGGCAAAATAGAGACATACATGGGTCTAACAGAGGGAACGTTCAAAAAGACGTTTAATGCACACGTGTAGCTTTAGAAACAACCGTTTAAAGAATGTCACATCTTTAAGCCCTTATATTTGGTCATTGGCGGACAGAAACATTATTCAAACACCTGGAAAATCCTCTCAAAGAACAAAGCATATTCAACCAGTAGTAAAATGTGCAATCTATGTCTAACTGAACAATATTTTATCATCTGCAAACCACAAATGTCCACATTGAATAACAGCAATGAATTGACCAGCAGTTGCAGACATACACTCACTGGCCACTTTATTAAGTACACCTTGCTAGTACCGGGTTGGACCCCCTTTTGCCTTCAGAACTGCCTTAATCCTTCGTGGCATAGATTCAACAAGGTACTGGAAACATTCCTCAGAGAGTTTGGTCCATATTGACATGATAGCATCACGCAGTGGCTACAGATTTGTCGGCTGCACATCCATGATGCGAATCTCCCGGTCCACCACATCCCAAAGGTGCTCTATTAGATTGAGATCTGGTGACTGTGGAGGCCATTTGAGTACAGTGAACTCATTGTGATGTTCAAGAAACCAGTCTGAGATGATTCGAGCTTTATGACATGGCGCGTTATCCTGCTGGAAGTAGCCATCAGAAGATGGGAACACTGTGGTCATAAAGGGATGGACACACAACCATCTCTAGGGTTTACAGAGAATGGTCCAAAAAAGAGAAAATATCCAGTGAGCGGCAGTTCTGTGAGCGAAAATGCCTTGTTGATGCCAGAGGTCAGAGGAGAATGGCCAGACTGGTTCGAGCTGACAGAAAGGCAACAGTAACTCAAATAACCACTCATTACAACCGAGGTAGTATGCAGAAGAGCATCTCTGAACGCACAACACGTCGAACCTTGAGGCGGATGGGCTACAGCAGCAGAAGACCACACCAGGTGCCACTCCTGTCAGCTAAGAACAGGAAACTGAGGCTACAATTCGCACAGGCTCACCAAAATTGGACAATAGAAGATTTTAAAAACGTTGCCTGGTCTGATGAGTCTCGATTCCTGCTGCGACATTCGGATGGTAGGGTCAGAATTTGGCGTCAACAACATGAAAGCATGGATCCATCCTGCCTTGTATCAACGGTTCAGGCTGGTGGTGGTGGTGTAATGGTGTGGGGGATATTTTCTTGGCACACTTTGGGCCTCCTAGTACCAATTGAGCATCGTGTCAACGCCACAGCCTACCTGAGTATTGTTGCTGACCATGTCCATCCCTTTATGACCACAGTGTTCCCATCTTCTGATGGCTACTTCCAGCAGGATAACGCGCCATGTCATAAAGCTCGAATCATCTCAGACTGGTTTCTTGAACATCACAATGAGTTCACTGTACTCAAATGGCCTCCACAGTCACCAGATCTCAATCCAATAGAGCACCTTTGGGATGTGGTGGACCGGGAGATTCACATCATGGATGTGCAGCCGACAAATCTGCAGCAACTGCGTGACGCTATCATGTCAATATGGACCAAACTCTCTGAGGAATGTTTCCAGTACCTTGTTGAATCTATGCCACGAAGGATTAAGGCAGTTCTGAAGGCAAAAGGGGGTCCAACCCGGTACTAGCAAGGTGTACTTAATAAAGTGGCCAGTGAGTGTATATACACACTGATATTGTACAACGAAAGAGGATTGCTGATAGTATAACAGATTTTTTTTGTCTTCGGTGTTTCATGTTAGAACTAACCAAGTCAAATTCTTTTTCTGTGCAAACTGAATAGTTTATAAAACAGATATTGTTCTAATTCTGAACTCATCACTGTCCATTAAGCCAAAACATTACTGACGTGGCTTTGATCAATCACATAAACAATAAAAGAGCCCAGAAGGTTCCCTCTGGAGACTGTATCTCTGATATAACAGGGCATCAGGGAATGCAGACTCTGGTAGCTAACACCCTTGACCTGCCAACAGCGTGGTTTATTAGATGTGTTTCCATGTCCACAGGATCCTTTGGGATTAATGATGCCATTTTTCCAGAGACGTGATTAGCCATCAGGGGTGTTTGGATCTGAAAGCTTGAACAACTGGCTCTGGAAAAGGTTAGCTATGCAGCAATGCTGTTGTGAGACCGATAAACCAGGTTTGAGCCCAGACAAGAGGATGTGAATTAGCAAGCTAACTCTGGGCTTCGGCCTAAGGCTTCAGTCTAACAGGCTCAGTGTTGGTGGCTGAGACAAGATATGACTGCTGAACTTCCTTCATGGACAGGTGTTATTTGTTCAGTAGCCTGGCACAGAGCACATTCAATAAAAGACAGTTTCAGTTTGACGTTTAGAATATGTTACTTTTAATGCTAAAGATTACTATAAAACCAAATGCATTTTGCAATTTACAAATCCTGACAGAGCAATGAAGTTCTCACATTTTCTAACCCTAGAAAATAGAGCACAGTCAACATCAATAAACTTTAACAGAGGTTGAACACAGCTGTTGAATTTTTATACAACAAATAGTTTTCACACAGCAGTCAAGGACCTCTTAGAAGCCAAGTATCTTCTCGAAAACAAAAACCAACACTGACAATTTCAAGTTGTCTAAAAAGTGTGTAGAAATTCTGCCTCTAAATAGTTCAAAAACCACTGCAACAACGATCAGTCACTAGTGGATGGGGCCTATTGCTAGTGGTCTGGATCTGATCTCTTCGGCCATGCTGATTGGCTGGTACACTGGAATCGGTAGCGTAGGAATTTAACATGTGGCTTGATATGGAAATCAGCAGGTATCCTCCAGTTCCACATTTTCTGCACCTAAGAAGACAAACTTCATCAGACTGTGCTCATTAAATTCATACTTGTCACAGTGATGTCTGTTTTACCACTTGATATATATATGGGGTTGAGTGCTCGACCAATGAGGAGCGGAATATCAACAGGTAGTTAAAAAAACATATTTAAAAAACCCATATTCAAAATAGCATAGTTTTTTAAATATGGGTTTTTTAAATATGTTTTTTTTAAACTACCTGTCCTCCCAACTGTGCCCCAACACCACCCCAATATATAATTCACATGTTACCTTGTTATATTTTTAATGTAGGCCATTTCAACAGTGCCCTGGCCCCTAAATGCTTTTCAAATCAAACCCCAGTCCCATTGGTTGTAATGTGTTCTACCCCTCCATTGGTTGCTGTGCATCATAAGTACCCGACCCATTGGCTGTTATAATTTGAATGTTTCCCCATCTGATTGGTCGCTGTCCAACCGACATTAGGGGCGTGATGCTGGACAACGTAACGGTATGATTCTTTGTGAAAAAAAACGTTAGCAGCTGGTGAGTGCGAGATGCACGAAACAGGCCTGTACTGCAATGCTTTAAAACTTTTCCCCTATATCCGTGTTGATATATATGACCATATAACTGAGCCATCCTCTCTCTTGGTGAATTACTCCAAACTGTACCAATTCATTACTTGTTGGCCCACACAGTCCAACCAGACCAAGTGTATAAAAGTGGTTATTTGAAATCACTCTTCTATAATGTAATGCTGTCAATATCTGCCCAAAACGTGGACAAAGTCTAGAAATACTGCTTTCATTATATGGTTGGAAAGACCATAATGACTGGACTAGAAAATAAGTGGCTTAGTGTTTGTATTGAGACTTAGAGGTTGTTAAGAGTTTTTTTGTGTGACTCCCCCCCCCCCTTTTCTCCCCAAATGTACCCGGCCAATTACCCTATTTTTTTGAGCCGTCCTGGTCGCTGCTCCACCACCTTTGCTGATCTGGGCAGGGCTGCAGATTACCACACATCTCCTCCAATACATGTGGAGTCACCAGCCGCTTCTTTTTACCTGACAGTGAGGAGTTTCACCAACCCAGCCACTGAGGATGCACAATCCAGTGCATCCTTAGTGCCGGTCCCAAGCCCGGACAAATGGGGAGGGTTGCGTCAGGAAGGGCATCTGGCGTAAAATCTTTGCCAAATCAAATATGCGGATCATAAATAAGACTTACATACCGGATCGGTCGAGGCCCGGGTTACCAACGACCGCCACCGGTACTGTTAACCAGCAGGTAGTTGGTGGAAACTATGCTACTGTTGGGCGAAGGAGAAGGAGAGGGAGAAAGCATGTCCAGAGGCAGCTAGAGAGGAGGAAGGGTAGGCATGTGGAGGTGAGAGTTGGAACTTTGAATGTTGGCACTATGACTGGTAAAGGGAGAGAGCTGGCTGACATGATGGAAAGAAGAAAGGTAGGCATACTATGTGTGCAAGAGACCAGGTCGAAGGGGAGTAAGGTCAGGAGTATCGGAGGTGGGTTCAAACTCTTCTACCATGGTGTGAATGGGAGGAATAATGGGGTAGGGGTAATTCTGAAGGAAGAGTATGTCAAGAGCGTGCTGGAGGTGAAGAGAGTGTCAGACAGAGTGATGAGTATGAAGCTGGAAATTGAAGGTTTATTGCTGAATGTTATCAGCGCATATGCCCCACAAGTTGGGTGTGAGATGGATGAAAAAGAAGAATTCTGGAGTGAGTTGGACGACATGGTGGAGAGGGTACCCAAGGAGGAGAGAGTGGTGATTGGAGTGGACTTCAATAGACATGTTGGTGAAGGGAACAGAGGTGATGAGGAGGTGATGGGAAGGTATGGAGTCAAGAAGAGAAATGTGGAAGGACAGATGGTGGTCGATTTTGTGAAAAGGATGGAAATGGCTGTGGTGAATACATATTTCGAGAAGAGGGAGGAACACAGGGTGACATACAAGAGTGGAGGAAAGTGCACACAGGTGGACTATATCTTATGTAGAAGGCGCCATCTAAAAGGGATTGGAGACTGCAAGGTGGTGACAGGGGAGAACGTAGCTAGGCAGCATCGGATGGTGGTCTGTAGGATGACTTTGGAGACCAAGAAGAGGAAGCGAGTGAAGACACAGCCGAAGATCAAATGGTGGAAGTTGAAGAAGGATTACTGTTGTGTGGAGCTCAGGCAGGAGTTAAGACAGGCACTGGGTGGTAGTGAAGAGTTGCCAGATGGCTGGACAACCACTGCAGAAATAGTGAGGGAGACAGCTAGGAAGGTACTTGGTGTGTCATCAGGACAGAGGAAGGAAGACAAGGAGAATTGGTGGTGGAATGAGGAAGTACAGCAAATTATACAGAGGAAAAGGTTGGCAAAGAAGAAGTGGGATAGTAAGAGCGATGAAGAAAGTAGACAGGAGTACAAGGAGATGCAGCGTAAAGCAAAGAGAGAGGTGGCAAAGGCAAAGGAAAAGGCGTATGGTGAGTTGTATGACAGATTAGACACTAAGGAAGGAGAAAAGGACTTGTACCGATTGGCTTGACAGAGGGACCAAGCTGCAAAGGATGTGCAGCAAGTTAGGGCGATCAAGAATAGAGATGGAAATGTGCTGACAAGCGAGGAGAGTGTGCTGAGAAGGTGGAAGGAGTACTTTGAGGGGTTGATAAATGAAGAAAATGAGAGAGAGAGAGAGAAGGCTGGATGATGTAGGGATAGTGAATCAGGAAGTTCAGCGGATTAGCAAGGAGGAAGTGAGGGCAGCTATGAAGAGGATGAAGAGTGGAAAGGCAGTTGGTCCTGATGACATACCTGTGGAGGCATGGAGATGTTTAGGAGAGATGGCAGTGGGGTTTTTAACTAGATTGTTTAACACAATTCTGGAAAGTGAGAGGATGCCTGAGGAGTGGAGAAGAAGCATACTGGTACCAATTTTCAAGAACAAGGGCGATGTGCAGAACTGTAACAACTACAGAGGTATAAAGTTGATCAGCCACAGCATGAAGATTTGGGAAAGAGTAATAGAAGCTAGGTTAAGAGGAGAGGTGATGATCAGCGAGCAGCAGTTTGGGTTCATGCCACGAAAGAGCACCACAGATGCGATGTTTGCTTTGAGAATGTTGATTGAGAAGTATAGAGAAGGCCAGAAAGAGTTGCATTGTGTCTTTGTAGATTTAGAGAAAGCTTATGACAGAGTGCCGAGAGAGGAGGTGTGGTATTGTATGAGGAAGTCAGGAGTTGCAGAGAAGTATGTAGGAGTGGTGCAGGATACGTATGAGGGAAGTGTGACAATGGTGAGGTGTGCGGTTGGAATGACAGATGGGTTCAAGGTGGAGGTGGGATTACATCAAGGATCGGCTCTGAGCCCTTTCTTGTTTGCAATGGTGATGGACAGGTTGACGGACAAGATCAGGCAGGAGTCTCCATGGACGATGATGTTCGCGGATGACATTGTGATCTGTAGCGAGAGTAGAGTGCAGGTTGAGGAGAGCCTGGAGAGGTGGAGGTATGCACTGGAGAGAAGAGGAATGAAAGTCAGTAGGAGCAAGACAGAATACCTATGCATGAATGAGAGAGAGGACAGTGGAATGGTGAGGATGCAAGGAGTGGAGGTGACAAAGGCATTTGAGTTTAAATACTTGGGGTCAACTATCCAAAGTAACGGGGAGTGCAGTAGAGAGGTGAAGAAGAGAGTGCAGGCAGGTTGGAGTGGGTGGAGAAGTGTGTCAGGAGTGATTTGCGACAGAAGGGTACCAGCAAGAGTTAAAGGGAAAGTTTACAAGATGGTTGTGAGACCAGCTATGTTATATGGTTTGGAGACAGTGGCACTGATGAAAAGACAGGAGGTGGAGCTGGAGGTGGCACAGTTGAAGATGATAAGATTTTCACTGGGAGTAACGAAGAAGGACACGATTAGGAACGAGTATATTAGAGGGACCGCTCAGGTTGGACGGTTTGGAGACAAAGCAAGAGAGGCAAGATTGAGATGGCTTGGACAAGTGTGGAGGAGAGATGTTGGGTATATTGGGAGAAGGATGCTGAATATGGAGCTGCCAGGGAAGAGGAGAAGAGGAAGGCCAAAGAGGAGGTTTATGGATGTGGTGAGGGAAGACATGCAGGTGGCTGGTGTGACAGAGGAAGACGCAGAAGACAGGAAGAAATGGAAACGGATGAGCCGCTGTGGCGACCCCTAACGGGAGCAGCCGAAAGTAGTAGTAGTAGTGAGGAGTTTCACCAGGGGGACGTAGCACCCCAGTTCCCCGTTCCCACCCGAACAGGTGCCCCAACCGACCAAAGGAGGCGCTAGTGCAACGACCAGGACACATACCCACATCCGGCTTCCCTCCCCCAATTGTGTCTGTAGGGATGCCTGACAAAGCCGGCCGGAGGTAACACAGGGATTCGAATCAGCAACCCTCATGTTGGTAGGCAACGGAATAGACTGCCACGCCACCCGGACGGCAGTGTCAAGAGTTATTTTGTTAGAGTTAAGATAAGCTTTAAGGCTAGACTTAGAGTTCTATGGTTACTGAGGTTATTCGCCTGTATTTGCACAACGTGCAGTTTGTTTTTGCTATTATTAGACATCAGCTGCTCCACACTGCAGTTACAGGGCAGTAGAGTAGGGAGGAATATTTGGCCATTAAAATTATTCCATGAAAATGTTGTGCCAATACCTAGGAAGATTACTGTGCTGTACCTGTATTGACTGAATCAGACACCATGTATGCCATTTCCAAACTCTCACTTTATTGCATCACATCCTTACATGCAATGCAAACAGTGCTATCTGTAGGCTGTATCATTACATCTGTAGGCTGTGTCATTACATCTTCTTTTTTTTAACCCAGAACCAACTGTTCATGTGCATTAGGCATGACCTTAGTAAACAGTTGTAACATTGAAAATAAATGTCCCTTATACTTAACATAGTGCTTTCTTTTCTGTGGGAAAGGTGAATTGTCTGTCCCACTTGCTGTGACAGCGTGGAGCTGGGTGGGTTGTGCTCTGCAACTGTGATGTCTGGCACCTTCAGAAGGTGATGGTGGTTCCTTCATAGTGTGTTTCCATACTCAGTAAGCACCTCATAGGATATTGGTGTTGTGTCTTTGATTACCTTGGCAATAGGTTCCCATTTTCCATCCCATCTGACTCATAGTCTAGCAGGAGGGGCCCTCAGATTTTGAGGTACCCCTACCCGAGTTAGAACAAAACACAACCATGTTTTTTCATATCCCATATGTGTCCCATTAATGAAATGGATGGTTGTGGAACTTTATTTTTGTGGGAAATAATTTTTTTGGGCTATTCTTTATCCTTACCCTAATATCTGAAAAAGAGCCAAATTAGGCCAGTCCGGATAGGGGTGAGGTGACAAAAAAGCCCATAATTTCATAATGCTCACTCAAATTTGCATCAAATTTGCTGTGGTTTGACTCAAGTAACTGTCCAACAACACCAACCAGTTAAAATGTAATTTTTCCAAAGAAATACTAGAATATTTTCCTGCAAACAGGACTTTGGTGTAGGCAGAAATTGTTAGTCTAGCTAGCAGGAGGGGCCCTCAGACTTTGATGTACTGTACCACTACCCAAGTTAGGACAAAAAACACAACAATGTTTTCTTTTTATCTTCAGGGTCTCCCATTCCAGAAATGCACTGTTGTGCAACTTTATTTTTGTGGGAAATTAGTGAAATCAACTGAAGAAGTGATGCACCCCATAGAGCCAATAAAGAGCTTTCTGCGGGCGCAAGGGTTGCAATGTGCAGTCTAGTTTTCCAAAGGAAGCTCTGATCCACCTATAGTTTTGTGTGAGAGTAGTCAGGTATCTTGTGCACATGGATTACCTGAATTTATGTTGATAATTTGTTTTAATTATGTACTGTTGACCTTTAAACACAGTGATGAATAGGCGGAAAGCATAAGTAAATTATATTTCATGGTGAATAACACAAAACCTTTTAATTTGAACAAAATCAAAAGGTTTTGGAAGTCAATATCCTTTTCATTTACCATAAGCTATCCCTTCCTGAAAGAGATATATTCATTGTTTAGTGTTAATTTGGGATATGCAATCCATATCACCCTCTGAAGTCAATAGGGTAATGAACAAAATCCAGCACCACATGCCATTCACACTTTCAAACATGGATTGATTGCTCTTTGGTGTGCCTCCTTGTTTTTTACCTTGTTTGTTAAAGTCCAACTGCCATGTTTAAACTGCCTCATCCAGAGGATTGTCAATGTTATGTGGCAGAAATAAAAAAAGAAAGAAGAAGCCATCACCACCAGTCTAATGACAGATCAGGTAACACAAATGTCTAATTCATTTTTATATTCTTAAATTGAGTATAACATGTTTTGCGTTGAAAGAATGATTATTATTTTAGCTAGCTTAGCCAGCTTACTATCCCTTTAGCTAGCTAGCATACCACTGCACAGTGCTAATGGCAATTATGCACAAAGCTAACTCTTGACAGTGTGTGTGTGTGTGTGTACGTGGACGTGTGTGTGTGTACGTGTACGTGTACGTGTGTTTGTACGTGTCTGTATGGCAAATATGTTAACTGTGTTTTCCATATTCACCAGCTGTGTCTGAGTCCAGCTGTGCACTTATGGAACCAACAGAGCCAGCACAGTCAACAAGCCAAACACTGGCACTAAATGAAAAGCTATGCCTGATATGTGGAGAAGCTCTGCAAGATGATAAAAAAAATCCATATATTAAGAACCCCAAAATGGAAGGACTAAAAACAATATTGAAAATTGCCCAGGAACGAAATGACGAGGTTCACAAGAGACTGTCTCTCCACTCAAGTGACCTACTCTCCTTCAAATTTAAAGTGTCATACCACAAGTCATGCAGAGCAAATTACTCCAGCACAACCAACCTTACTTAGAATGCTGCGTTCAGAGCGTGAGGATAACTTTGAACTTCATCTCAACTGCATGTCTGAAGCAATACCATGGCCGCTGGCAGGATGAACTATGCAAAGTGCATGCCAGTGTACATAGCTGAGATGAAAGCTCTCGAAAAAAGCCAACCAGAATCCTATAGATTCCTGAGAGAGGGAGGGTTTGTTGTGCGGCGCTCAGACAACAGAATCTTCAACTGTGTGGCCACTGATCAAGCACTTGAACAAACTATCAACAGAGAAGGAAAGAGTCAAGGAGGCATTGTCGGCTTCACCCTACGAAAAGGAGCTCTGAAAAGATGGCTCATCACAAGACATGTCACCAGTGAGTACCGCAATGCAATGATAGAGCTTTGCGATGGAGACACACATACAGGTACACCAAAATCCCACAAAGAGCATGGAGCGGCCCGCATGGACAGGGATAAGAGGGAAATAGCACAGATAATGTACAAGACAGGCAGAACCCTTTTGATTTGGAGAAAATTCCCGATGAGCTAATTAACATTGCAAGTGGACAAGTAGCATCACAAAAAGTGACAAAAGATCTCTCAAGCTTTATGGAATATGGAGAAAAGGTAAATACAGCCTTCATAGAGGAACGACTAAAGAGTGAAAAACCAACAAGTTTCTGGAACCCAGAGAAAAGACACAAACTGGCAACATTCACTGATATGAAAACATGCATTGCAACCAGTAAATCTACGAAGCTTCAAATGGATTCAGATGTGCTCTTCAGGAGACTCCTGGCCGTATCAAAACAAAGAGACGTGTCATTGGAAAATGTAATGTCTCACGAGTTGGCTGCTGTTCCACCCTCTCTCTCTTCTATGATGATAGAGAGAGGAGGAAAACCACAAAAGCTGACCTAGCAAAGAAACTGGAGTCTGTAGTGGAGGTGATGCAAGAGCTGCCTGAGATCACAGCAAAATCGGCCTATATCATTGATGGCATGGCTCTGCTCCGAAGTCTTCCTGATTCAGCTTTCCTGACTTTTAGTGGCCTTGCTGAATGCATCCTCAAGAAGATCTTGTCTCTTCTAAAGAAGCAAGAGATAAAATGTGTCGTCATAGTCTTTGACAGATATGACAACCCACAGTCAATAAAGATCCTGGAGAGACAAAGGAGAGGAGCAACTGATGGGCCCACACATGTGATCACAGGTAACGCAAATGCTCCGAACTACAGAAGGTACCTGAGGAGCAGTGGAAACAAGACGGCACTGTGTATCTTTGTGAGCAGTTACATCATCTCTACAGGCCCACAGAGGATCCAATCAGATGGCTCCATCACCCTGGTGGGTGGATTTGAGAAAGGAGAGGAGGTGAGGAGCATAAGCAGAGCAGGAGTCAGCACTCTCACATCACTTAACAGTGATCAGGAGGAGGCTGATACGAAAATGGTCTTACATGCCATACATCTTGCCGATTCATGTTCTTCCATCATTGTGAGGTGTGATGACACAGATGTAGAAGTACTGCTGGTGTATTATGCAAGCAAAGGCGTGGTTGGATGATCTCAAGTCTACATGCATGCAGGGCATGGAATGAGAGAGAGGTATGTCCCCATCAACACCATAGCAGACAAACTCAGAAAAGACATGTCCAGCTGTCCTCCAGCATGCCATGCGCTCACTGGCTGTGACACAATGAGCAATTTGTATAGAATAGGCAAGACAACAGCATTCAACAAACTCAAGACACATCTCAGTGAGCTCAAAGACATGGCTCATTTTGGACTCTCTGGATGCTTGGAGGAGTCTTTGCCAGTAGCAAGAGAGTATGTGCTTCTCCTGTATGGGAATAAGAAAAAAGAAAATGGAAGAATGTGCACTAACCTGGATGAACTTCGCTACATCACTGCGTCGACAACAGATGCAGCCTCTGGAAATCTCCCACCAACAGAGGATGCATTCGAACAACATGTACAGAGAGTGATGTTCCAGACCGGAATATGGTGCCACAGTCACCTCCCCAAACCTATCCTATGGAGTCCAATCGGCAGAGGATGGACTGTCAGTGATGGAGTCCTTAAACCCGTCCTCTTTAAGAAACTCCCGGCACCGACAGAGGTTAGAGACATTGCACACTTATGTTGCACTGATGCAAATTGTGGACAGACTGGAAAATGCCAGTGCCTCTCTGTTGGCCTTCCCTGTACAGAGTTCTGTACTTGCTGTGCAGAATGTCAAAATGTATCCCCAGATGTGTCTGAAGAACCTGATATTTGACAATTCAATATCTAAAGCACACTTCACCCAATCATGAAACTCGGGTTTGTAACAAGGAGTCACAAAGACACACACAGAGAGACAAGGGGAACAGCTGAACATAAGAAACTAACTCAACTGAACAATCATACACTAGATGGCGTGGGGAGAATACAAAGAACAAAACAATGAACCAAAAGGCTTCTAGTGTCCAGGGGGGAGGAAATTGAATATACCGAACACCAATGAAGGAGCAAACTAACACAATGGGGAATACTTGAACTAGGGGAGAGGACAAATGGACAACCAACAAACAAAGGGAAACAAACAAAGACTTGTCAATAAGACAAGCCAGACTTACACACACAGGAAGACTGGAGCATTGCGGAACAAGGAACAGAAGCACAGAGGAACCAGAGGGACTAAAATACTGGAGAAAGCTGGGGATCACAAAATGCATGGAGCAAAAAGGACCAGGCAAAGACACGGAAACATGGAAGCTTCAAAAGGAGAACAATCAAGGAGTGAGGGGAAGAAGGCCACCCGGGCACGAGGGGAGTGGACGTCAGCCTAGGACACGGAGAATATGAGCTAGGGGCCGCCAGACTGAGGCACTGGGAGATACTTTAGGGGCCGCATCAGGCTGGAGAAGTAGCATTTGCTCCACACTCATTCACACTCACTCACACTCACTCACCCCCCCCCCCCCCACACACACACTTTATTTTATCTGTTCTATTTTTGTATGGTATGTTCTTGTTCTTGGTTCTGATTTAAATGGATTATTTCAATAAAAGTTATTCTACCTACACCTTAGATCTTTATGTTTGTAATTTAGTTAAGCTTTATTGGGTTGCTCACATTCTGACTGTTTGGTGCAGCCTACAGCACCTGGCCTTTCCCTCTCCAAATATGAGCATTTTGTAATCATCTAATTTGTTTGGTTCCAGAGAAGGTGTAGGTCTTAATTCACCTTGTTTGCAATAAAAAAACAAAATATATACCCACACAACCATTCAATAGCACCCGAGGCCAACCAGTACCAGTATATCCCATGGGAATCTATGTTTTCCCAATGAATAAGAGAAAGGTTAAGGAGTGCTCTTGTCCTATCCACAAAAAGGCAATTTACGCCCAAGTTAAAGCTATGTTTATATGAGCTTATATCAGTATTTATTTATGTATAAATAAAAAAATTACTCTCTGGTTATGTTGGGCAGATACCTACTTCATACCACAGCAAATCTGAGGAAATTCCGAGTGAGCATTATGAAATTATAGGCTTTTTTGTCACCTCACCCCTATCCGGACTGGACTAATTTGGCTCTTTTTCAGATATTAGGGAAGGTCTAAAGAATAGCCCAAAAAACTTATTTCCCACAAAAATAAAGTTCCACAACCATCCATTTCATTAATGGGACACATATGGGATATGAAAAAACATGGTTGTGTTTTGTTCTAACTCGGGTAGGGGTATCTCGAAAACTAAAGCCCTTTTTGAGGGCTTGCTGCTAGCCTATCATACCACGTCTTCTTACAACATTTCTGCCCCAGCGGACATAATGGTTTGGAGGTCCTATTGTAGGCTTGGCTCTGTCTGTTTTGCTTTAGAGAGTGTCCATCCCTCCTCTCAAGCAAGTATTCTGCTGAAGGCAGCCAGGTTTTCAGCTTTCTGTTCATGAGGACTTCAGCTGGAGATTTTCCACACTCAGGTGGTGATGCTCTTTAATTTAGCAGAGCTAAATAGGAATCTCATCTAGTGTCTGCTGCTTTCTTTAACAGTAATTTTACGATTTGCACTCCTTTTTCAGCCAAGCTGTTTGACTATGGAAACAGTGGGCTTGATGTTACATGTTCAAAGCTATATGTGTCTGCAAAATCTCTTAACTCCTGGCTGCTGAACTGTGGTCCATTATCACTCACCACAGTCACTGGGATTCCGTGTATCACCAAGATGGCCTTGATGTGTATTATCACCTGTTTCGCTGTTGTATCAGACAGCAAAGCACACTCTGGATAGTTAGACTGGTAGTCCTTGATGATAAGGTAGTCTCTTCCTCCCAGCTGGAACAAATATATTCCGACTTTTCTCCATGGTTCAACGGGTTTGCTGTGGCCCATAAGAGGCTCCTTTGGTTGCTGGTACCTGTGCTGTTGATATGTCTCTCAGTTCTGCACAAGAAACTCAATGTCTTTGTTCATATGCGGTCAAAATATCAGAGCTCTTGCATGTCTCTTGCAATTTTCAATGCCTAAATGTCCCTCATGTGGAGTTTTGGCATTTGTCAGTGCAAGGAGTTAGGTATGACAATCCATTTACATGAGAACTCCACTGACCACTGACAGTTCCTCTTTGAAGTTCTGGTATGGACTGATCAGCCTCTGGTCTCCTGGTAGGTGAATTTTCTCCATCATGACCTGCAGCTCATGGTCATTTGCTGTTGCTTTAGCAACCTGTCTCCATTTCTCCTTAGACACAGGCAGGTGCTTTTGTATGCAGTCCACATGTATCTGTACATCACGTTCAATACTACTTGGGCCCGTGTTGCTCAAGGATGTTCTGCTGAGAGTGTCTGCCATTACAAGGAGTGAACTCAAATTTCAGAATGTACTTCTGGAGATGGACTATTAAGCGTTGAATGCATGGTGGCACATCTCCAAGTGCCTTTGTTGAGATCGCAGTCTGTGATTTGTGATCAGTCTCTAATGCCACCTCTCATCCGTAGATGTATTCATGGAACTTCTCATATCCAAAGACTGTTCCCAATGCCTCCTTCTCAATTTGTGCATAGTTACACTCTGCTTTAGTCATCGTACGGGATGCGTAGGCCACTGGGAACCATGCTGAGCCGTGTTGTTGAAGCAAAACTGCTCCTAGTCCATCTTTTGAAGCATTGGTGGACATTTTCACTGGTTGTGCTGGGTCATAGAATTTCAACACTGGATTTTTAACCAGAATGTTCTTGAACATTTCCCACTCAGTCGTGTTCATGGTCTTACGACCATTCGGTTCCACGTTCCAGCAAGCTGTGCAATGCTCTTGTGTTAGCTGATAGATTTGGAAGGAAACTTCCCATCTAGTTAACTAAGCCTAGTTCTCGTTGCAGCTCAGTTTTGTCTTTGGGTGATGGCATGTCTGTAATTGCCCTTATCTTTTCAGGGTCTAGCTGTATCCCTGCTGTGGATAATTTGTCCCCCAGGTAGGTAATTTCACAGCTTCAGCCCTGATTTTTGTGCTACTTGTGCCAACACCTTTTTCAGTCACTGCAGCATGGTGGCCCAGTGGTTAGCACTGTTGCCTCATAGCAAGAAGGTCCTTGGTTCGAACGCCAGGCCTTCCCAGGTCCTTTTTGTGTGGAGCTACATTTTCTCCCCGTGTCTGTGTGGGTTTCCTACGGGTGCGCCGGTTTCCTCCCACCATCAAAAAGACATGCATGTTAGGGTTAGTACTCCTGTCTTGTGTCCCTGAGCAAGGCAATAGAAAGAAGAACTGGAGTTGGTCCTCAGGCGCTGCAGCTGCCCACTGCTGCTATACATTTGGATGGGTTACATGCAGAAGACAAATTTCATTGTAACCAAACAACTGTACGGTGACAAAAAGAAAATGGCTTTCTTCTCTCATCATGCTGTCTTTGTAGTTCCCCAAATGACCACATCATCCAGAAAAACACCCACACCTTTCTTACCATCGAACAGTTGCGGTACTGTCCTGTGAAAAACCTCAGGAGCCGAGACAATTCCAAAAGGCATACGAAAAAAGCAATGCCTGCCAAAAGGCGTGTTTAATATGTACAATTTTATGCTGCTCTCATCCAGCTCAATTTGGTAAAACCCTGACGATGCATCCGGTTTGGAAAAGAAGCATGCTTCTGTCATTGCACTTGTGATGTCTTACTTTGTTAGCAGACTGAAATGCTCTATTTTAATCCATTTGTTCAGATATCTGGGATCGATGCAGAGTCTCAAGTCTCCGTTCTTTTTCTTCAAAATGACAAGGGAATTGACCCATTCTGTAGGTTCTTTCACTTTTCTTACTATCTCTTTGTCTATCGGGGATTTCAGTTCTTTTCTCAGTCTTTCTTTCAGAGCCACTGGCACCTTTCTTGCTGCATGTATAACTTGGTCAGCATTATCTTTCAACTGTATTTTGTACTGGTTTGGTAGACAGCCGACACTCTAGAACACATCCTTGTACTTTTCATCATCTTAGCGGTGGATCCTGTACCTGTGTCCATATGTTTTTCAGTAGTGCCCCTAGGGGTCACTAGAGCATTATCATTGAAATGGACTCTAGCCTTTCGCTTGCTCTTAGACCCAAGATAGGCTGTCCTCCTCAACAGGGACAAACAGTACACTAAAGGAGCACCCTTTTCCTGAAAGAGTGGCTCTGAACACACCTTTTGATGGAATTGGTTGGTTGTTAAATGCTCTTAAGTTCATTTTCTTAGGTTGCAACTTGGGCTTTATGTTAATTTTCTTGAATTATTTCACTGGCACGATATTTACCCATGCGCCAGTGTCAACTTTAATTGGGACTGCTACATCATTGACACCCAAGTGTGGTATCTAGTCATCCTTGTTGCCATCCATATCAGTAATTTTCACTACCTCCATGTACAATACAATACAATACAATACAATACAATACAATACAAACAACTGTATTAATCCTGCTAGGGGCAATTTGTTTGGAGAAGCTTGTGAACACAAAACACAGTAACATGCAAACAAAAAAATAACACAAACAATAAATAATAACACCCCAGGGAGCTAAATGTGGAATAAAATCTATAAAAGTACACAATAAGAAACACAATAAGATAAAGTTGATAAAGACAATAAAACAATCTGATAAAAAAACACTAAGGAGAATTTAATAATTGAGTTGCAGCAAGTATGAATGATTTAGAATAATGGTTAGTTTTACAACCAAGTAAAACATAATGACGCCCTGGTGGCAACAGAGAAAATTCACTTGCTAGAATATGTCCAGAAGAAGCCAAAATACTTGTTGCTTTCTGGAGGATTTGTTGGTTGCAAAAAGAATTCAGATCTCTTTGTTTCACTTTGGTGATCTTAGAACATATTTTAACAATGCTGTTCAGGCAGTTTCTGTCTTTTACTGTGAGGCTGTGAAACCAGCAGATAAAAGAAACACTCTGGAGACTCTCAGTAAAAGATTGATAAAGACAACAGAGGATGACAGGACTGACAGAAAAGGAATTTAGTTTGCAGAGAAGGTGAATTCTTGTTGCCCCGTGTCACAATAGCCTCAGTGTTCACATCAAATTTAAGGTGCTCATCGGTGATAGTGCCCAAATATTTGTATGATGTAACCATTTCCACACTTTCATTATGTATGATGCACTCTTTGGCTGCATCTCTGTTACGTCTAAAATCAATAATCAGTTCCCTGGTTTTAGAAACATTTAAGTCCAAGAAGTTGCTATCATACCAAGAAATAAAGTCAGTGATAACATTCCCCATGGACTGATTCTGAACCTTGGAGAAGGGTCAGCAATGCAGTGTCGTCGGAAAATTTGACCAAATACCTGCACTCCTGATTGCTCCTGCATCCATCAGTGTACATAATAAAAAGTCAAAGCACGCATCCTTGTGGTGAGCCTGTGGATATAGCTAAAGAGCCTGAGAGACAGCCATTTACAGATGCTCTCTGTCAGTCAAAAAGTCCAAGATCCATAATACAAGCAGGTGAGGCAAATTATAATCACATAGCAACCTATCTCTTAAAAGATGCGGCTGCATTGTATTGAATACTGATGACAAGTCAGCAAAGAAAAGCCTGGTATGGGCTTGTGGCTTTTCCAAGTGCTTATACAGGTTATTAAGTATAAAAAGTTTGGCATCCTCCACACCTCTCTCTGCCTGGTAAGTAAGTTGCAGTAGGTGCATTTTTCGAACCACAGTTAACAAAACAAGGTTTTTGACAATTTTCTCAAAGATTTTCAATATTAATGATGGTGCAACTGGTCTAAAATCATTAAGTTGCCAAGGATTGGTGTTCTTTGGGATAGGTATCACAGTAGAAGATTTCCAGATAGCAGGGATTTTTTTTCTTACTGCTTTTATTAATCCCAATGGGGCAATTTTTTCTCTGCATTTAACCCATCCTAGCTGTGTAGCGAGGAGCAGTGGGAGCCGCCGTGCAACACATGGGGACCAACTCCAGCTCGTCTTGCCATGTCTCGGTCAGGGACACAGATAGGAGTATTAACCCTAGCAGGCATGTCTTCTTGATGGTGGGGGGAACCGGAGCACCCGGAGAAAACCCACCACAGACACGGGAAGAACGTGCAACCTCCACACAGAGGACAACCTGGGATGACCCCCTCTCCCCCGCCAAGGTTGGACAACCCCGAGGTTTGAACCCAGGACCTTCTTGCCACCACCATTTGGTTACAATCAAGTGACATCTGGAGGACACTGCTAAGCTGGTCAGCACAGTATCGCAATGTGCGCCCACAAATGTGATCTGGACCAGGGGCCTTCCTGATGTTTACCCATTTTAAAATATTTCTAACATATTCCTGACTGATGACACTATCACAGTCAGAAGAGAGAGACTCTCAGGCCAGAGATGTTTTCAGAAAAGTTGTGTTTTTCAAAGCGGGTATAAAAGTCATTTATATATCAATGACTTTTATATATATAATTTAAATATAAAAATGTTTGGGAGATCGGTATCATTTATTCCCCCAGTTTTAAGAGGTCTCCTGTCACTGTTTCTCTGAGTGATTGAAGACATAGATTTAATTCCCCTCCAAGCTGCCCACAGATCACTGCTGCTATACTTATTTTCCATCATATCCTTACGCTTTTCTTAGCTCATTCCTTAATTCTTTGGCTAGTCCCTGTATAAAAAAATGCATTTCTTTTTGTTTATGACATTTTTAAGGTCTTTAGTAACCCATGGTTTGGTATTAGGGAAGAGAGTAATGTTTTTAGGGTGGCACAGTGGCACAGTGGTTAGCGCGGTTGCCTCACAGCCAGAAGGTCCTGGGTTCAATCCCCGGGGTAGCCCAACCTTGGTGGGTCATCCCGGTCGTCCTCTGTGTGGAGTTTGCATGTTCTCCCCGTGTCTGCATGGGTTTCCTCCAGGAGCTCTGGTTTCCTCCCACAGTCCAAAGACATGTAAGTCAGGTGAATCGGCCATACTAAATTGTCCCTAGGGGGGTGTGTGTGTGAGGGGGGTGTCCAGGGTGTCTCCTCACCTGCCGCCTAATGACTGCTGGAATAGGCTCCAGCGACCCTGAGAGCAGGATAAGCGGTTAAGATAATGGATGGAGTAATGTTTTTACAGGGACTATTGGAGTCCACACAGAAGGATCTGTGGGAAGAAACAGTTTGTGCCAGTTCATTTAAGTCACAACAGGAACTATAGAAGACATCCCAATCTGTACAATCAAAGCAAGCTTGTAAGCTGGCAATGCTGTTTTCCATCCAGCATTTCACTGTTTTTACTAACTGCTCTCATCGTTTACAGATGGGCTTGTACATTGGCAGAAGAAGTACACTATTGTGGTAGGATGCTTCAAAGGGCGGCCTAGGCAGAGATCTGAAAGTGCCAGGCACTGAGCCATAGCACAGGTCAATAGTGGAGTTCTTAGTAGTTGCACAGGTGACATACTGTTCATATGTTTTCAGTGGCATGTACCTGGCACTGATTGAAATCTCCTAAAATAAATTTTGGCGTGTCAGGTGAAAGAGCTTACAGTCTGTTGGTCACCTCTTGTGATCGGCTGAGTGGCTGAAGAGATGGTCGCCCACGGATAAATGCAAACCAGGGGGAAGAAGAGCAGGGGAAACTCCCTCGGCAGGTAGAATGGGCAAAGTGAGATGGATAGCAGCTCAAGTTCGGGGGTGCAAATTTTCTCCCAGCTCACGACATTGTTACAGTACCTCTCATTAATCGTGAAACCGTACACTGTCTCCAGTGGATTTGTTTGTAATGAGAGGTGACCGATCCATTTGAACAGGGTACCCAAAGTCGCTTATGTGTAGATTATTGTTGCGATCAATGTCTCCTAGGCCCGTCTCGGTACAGTGAGTCTTCGTCCTCACTGTCACTTGCCTCTTTTGCCTGCCTCATAACATGCACCTTTTTCCTTGTGAAACAGGCCCTGGCAAAGTGACCCCCCAACACACACACACACACACACACACACACACACACACACACACTTCAGACAGTCTTTGCCATATGCTAGGCACTTGTTTGGAGCGTGTCTACTCCCACATCTTTCATTGTGTTTGCCCTGTTGTTTCCATTTGGGTTTCTGTGGCTGCCATTTATCAGTCCTTTTCATGTGTTTTTGCACTGCATCAACAACATCTGGTTCACTGTCATTGTCAAAGGACTTGAGCTGTATCTTTGTGTTTCCGGATGCCTGGCAAATTCTAACGGCCTTTTCAAAAGTAACTTCTATTTCTTTTAGTAAAAGCAACCTTACTCTCTTGTCCTGCACTGCTAATACTATCCGATCTCTTATCATGGAATCATACAGTGTGCCAAAGTTACAGGACTGACTCTTTAGACACAGGTCTGTCACATATTGCTCTATTGATTTAGTCTCTTTTTGCATTCTGTTCCTGAAGACATATCATTAATTTGGTTCATTTTTCTGGGTGTACAATAGTCCTCATACTTGCCCAGTACTGCAGGAAACTGATCCCTTTCATCCTCTGAAAAGACGGAACTTTTACATATCCAGAGTGGCACGGCCAGCCATGGTTAACAATAGAGCTATCTTCCGCTGATCATTTCTTTCATGCAGTTCAATCGCCAACAAATAAAGCTCAAAGCTTTGCCTGAAGGCTTTCCAGTTCTCATGAACATTTCTTGTTAATTTTAACTCACCAGGTGGACGACTGCTATTCAACGTTACATTTTTCGAATTTAGTCCTGACACCATGTATTGACTGCACCAGACACCTTGTATGCCATTTCCAAAAAGCTCCCACTTTATTGCTTCACATCCTTACATGCAATGTCAACAGCGCCAGCTGTAGGCTGTATCAGTACCCGTATCACTACCAGGATGGACTTCCGAGGATTTTGGGCCCCAGACCATTTCATAACAAAAGGTTTTCCAAATAAAAAGCCAGGATTATAGTTTGATAGTTTATAGTTTGATTCCATCCTGGCTGTGGAACAACGGACCAACTCTTTACCCTTGCAGAAGTGCTGAGGGAGGCATGGGAGTTTGATCAGCCAATCTACATGTGTTTTGGGGACTTGGAGAAGGCTTATGACCATGTATTCCGGAGCACCTTGTGGAGGTTACTGTGGGAGTATCCGGTCCTTGTATAACCAAAGTGAGAGCTGTGTCCACATTCTCGGCACAAAGTCAAACACATTTTCGGTGGATGTTGGACTCCGCCAAGGTTGTCCCTTGTCTCCGATTCTGTTTGTGATATTCATGGACAGGCTGTCAAGGCGTAGCCAAGGCGAGGTGTGTGTCTGTTTTGGGAACCTCAGAATTGCATTTGGTTTTTTTGGCTTCATCAGAATGCGACCTCCAGCATGCACTGGGGCGTTTTACAGCTGAGTGTGAAATGGCTGGGATGAGAGTCAGCACCTCCAAGTCTGAAGCCATGGTTTTCTACCGGAAAATGGTGGATTGCTCCCTCTGGGTTGGCGATGAGTTGTTGCCTCAGGTGAAGGAGCTCAAATATTTCGGGGTCTTGTTCACGTGTGAGGGTAGGATGGAGCGGGAAATTGACAGGCGGATTGGTGCAGCATCAGCAGTAATTCGGATGTTGTACTGGACAGTTGTGGTGAAGAGGGAGCTGAGCCGGAAGGCAAAGCTCTCAATTTACCAGTCAATCTTCGTTCCAACCCTCACCTATGGTCATGAGCTTTGGGTAGTGACTGAAAGAGTGAGATCATCGATACAAGCGGCTGAAATGAGTTTCCTCCGTAGGGTGTCTGGGCTCAGCCTTAGAGATAGGATGAGAAACTCGGACATCCGGAGGGAGCTCGGAGTAGAGTCGCTGCTCCTTCAAGTTGAAAGGAGCCAGTTGAGGTGGTTTAGGCATTTGATTAGCATGCCTCCTGGGCACCTTCCTTTGGAGGCTTTCCGGGCACATCCATCTGGGAGGAGACCCCGGGATAGACCCAGAACTCGCTGGAGGGATTACATGTCCAGTCTAGCCTGGGAACACCTTGGGACCACCCAGGAGGAGCCAGAGGGCGTTGCTGGGGAGAGGGATGTCTGGAGTGCCCTACTTAGCTTGCTGCCAACGCAACTCAACCCTAGAGAAGCGGCTGATGATGAATGAAATGAGATTATAGTTTGTTGTGAGAGAGGTATAATGGACCAATCGTGAGAGTTAAAAAAGAGTTAGGTTTGTTTGAAGACTTAAGGAGAAGATTATGGTTAGTAGGAGAGCTATAGTTATTACATACCTTGAGGACTCTGACCAGATGTGTTGTACTGTTCAGTGGCCGAGCCTGGAAAGAACAAGCAGGGCCAAGAGAAGACAAAGAGGAACCCTTCAGCACCTGATGGAAACTTTAATTTTCACAACATCACATTAGTCTTCAGTCCAAAGTTCCTCATAATGTTTGGAGTGGATTGATTTTTCGCATATAGTTTCCATGGGATTGGAACGCTCTCCCGATTGTATAATTACTATTCTATGTGTGGCTAGTTGATAATGATGATAAAAAGAAACAGTTTTTTAACTAGGCACAAAGTAGGATGGGACCCACAATATGTGGTGGTGCAACTTCGCACGGAATCTATAGATGGAGCATTATCTATTGTCTTGCTCAGTTGAAATATTTGAAAAGTTGCAACTCCATTTTATCCATTATCATCAATTCTCCCGTGAAACCTCTGATAAAGCAACACATGTGGATGTCATCATTCTGATGACATATTTTGGGATGAAGTGTCAAATCTAAGATTAAAGGTAGGGGAGACCGGGGCTTCTTATCACATGGGTAAGTTTTCACATCGTTAATATTTTCACCATCAGAGGACGCTACATAAAAGTCGAATACTAGTTTTGTGCATCTACTTGGTATGATGTCATATCCTGTCTGAGAAAAGCAAAGCACACTGTTAACTAAGGTGAGCACTGATATACAATTTTTCACATTCTAAAGTTAAAAAAAGTTAACTTGACATTTTTTTGTAGTAATCTTCTAGTTAAAAATCTTCAAAATTATACATTTGTACTTGGTAGAGGAGAGAATAAAGTGTCTTGTTATACTTTTGCAAATGTCCTGCTTTAAGCTAACTTTAAGATATAGCAAACATTAGCAAACATGGCAGTTTGGGGCAACTTGTCTCAGTAATTTTGGGGTAAGTTATCACATGTGACAACTTGCTCTAAAATCTCAGAGACAAGTTGCCAGTATACATAGGCACAGAGAGTCTGCTTTTCAACTGTTGTCATGTGTAATTTAGAATTTTGTGAATGTGTTTTTAAAGAAAAAAATGAAGGCAGGAAAGAAGGAAGGGAGAAGAGATGGTCAGGAATTATAAAAGAAAAACTGAAAATGACAGCACACCACCTGATGTGATGCTAAGGGCAGTGAGGCAGGTGAAGTTGGCAAATAAATCAGTCAGGAAGTACAGCGAAGGATTATAACATTAACTACCATACACTGGTAAGATAGTCACCGCAGCTGAAACAGAAAGTCAGACAGCCATCCCAACTATGATGGTTGGGTATACATCTCCACAGCAGGTTTTTAGCCCAGACTTGGAGCTGCAGCTTGAGCAGTACCTTATGAGATTAGTTGACATCTATTTTGGTTTGTCACCAACTGAGGTGAGAAAGCTAGCATATGAATTTGCAGTGGCACCGGAGCTGCAGTTTCCACCAGCCTGGGCTGAAAAAGAAAAAGCCAGCAGCTAGTGGTTTACATGCTTCTTAAAGCAGCACCCCACAATTTCTCTCAGAAAGTCAGAGGCAACTAGCCTTGCCAGGGCAAGTGCCTTTAATAAGGAGAATGTCAAGGCTTTCTTTAACAATCTGGAGAAGGTATTAGGCTGACATTCACTCGGACCAGGGGACATCTGGAATATGGATGAAACTGGTGTGACAACTGTGAAGAAACCAGACCAATTGGTGGCCAGGTGCGGGTTTAAACAGGTAGGGTCACTAACATCTGGTGAAAGGGCTACCCTAGTGATGCTAGCATGTGCAGTCTCAGCAACAGTGAACAATATTCCCCCCTACTTCATATTCCCTTGGGTGAACTTCCGTGATCACTTCCTCAACAATGGACCCCCTGGCAGCAAAGGGGCAGCAAACCCCTTCTGGCTGGCTGAAGGAAACACTCTTTGTGGATTTCCTCAATCAATTTTGTTGAACATGCCAATTGTTCAAAGGAAAAGCCATATTTACTCCTTCTGGACAACCACAGCTCCCATCTTTCCATTGATGGACTACGTTTTGCCAAAGAAAATGGCATAATTATGCTCTCCTTCCCACCCCACTGCTGACATAGGCTGCAACCTTTGGACAGAACAGTTTATGGGCCACTGAAGAGGCAACTAAAACTCAGTGTCTGAAAACAATCACAATCCCTGGGATTGTGGCAATTGCACATCCTCTGGCTCCAACCCCACTGAATATTCAGGCCAGCTTTCAGGCGACAAGGATTCAACCTTACAACAGGGATGTGTTCTTGGAGACAGAATTTGCATCATCCTATGTCTCAGAACGCCCCTTTCAGGACCCAGCCCTTCCAGGCCCCAGCACCAACCCAGCACTTCCAGGCCCCAGCACCAACCCAGTCTTGCCAGGCCCTAGCACTAACCCAGCCCTTCCCATTAGCACCACCTCACCCTTGCCTAGTAATGCCAGATCCACCCATCAATCAACTCCAGAAGACAATTGGCCATACACAAAAGCTGGTCCAAGAAAACTAGCCCACCAACCAAAAAAAAAACACCAAGAAAAATTGCTATTCTCACTGACACACCAGGGAAGGAGGCACTTGTGGCTGAAAGATGGCGATGAAAAATGAAGATGGTGGCGTGAATTCACATTTGCAGTGGCCTCCCCCAGTACCATCCATGCAGTGTCCTTGTCAACATCTGTGTTTAAGTTTTGGCTTCGTTTGATGGCTGGGAGAGCTGGCGCTGGATCGGCTGGGAGAGCTTGGTCTGCTGCATATTGTGGGCCCAGGGACCACGGCCCTGCCTGGAGCTGCGACCAAGGAGGTAACACTGAGGTAATACCTTGCTGAGGTAATACCTTACGTGTATTTTTAATTGTTGTATTTTTTTATATTGTTATATTTTAGTATGTTTTTAAATATTTTTATATTTTGTGAGCATGACATGCTCAAAGGGGGGGGAATGTAATGGAAAAATACAAACTTACACAGGTTCTGCTGTAACCTTGGTACTGAGACAAGAAGTGCCTTTTCTCACAGAACAAGGATGGTTAGTACGTGGCCTTCCCATGGCAGAGGGAGTACCTTGCACCAGCAGATAAAAGGAACTGCACCGTTTGTCTGGTGTCAGCAGAAAACCGTATTCCATCCTGATATGAAGGTGGTTTGTCTATAAAAAAATCATGTAATTAATGCTCTGGGCTCATTCTGGCCTTGGCGAGACTGAGTCCATGTAAGTGCTTGTCCCAGATTAAAGTACAGTATGAACGTGTCTCAGATAAAAGTAGAGTAGGAACGTGTCCCTGACTAAAGTACAGTAGGAACGTGTCCCAGATTAAAGTACAGGATGAACGTGTCCCTGATTAAAATACAGTAGGAACGTGTCCCAGATTAAAGTACAGTATGAACGTGTCCCTGATTAAAGTACAGTAGGAATGTGTCCCAGATTAAAGTACAGGATGAACATGTCCCTGATTAAAGTACAGTAGGCAGGTGTCCCAGCATAAAGTACAGGATGAACATATCCCTGATTAAAGTACAGGATGAACATGTCCCTGATTAAAGTACAGTAGGAACGTGTCCCTGATTAAAGTACAGTAGGAACGTGTCCCAGATTAAAGTACAGTGTGAACGTGTCCCTGGTTAAAGTACAGGATGAATGTGTCCCAGATTAAAGTACAGTATGAACATGCCCCAGATTAAAGTGCAGTAGGAACGTGTCCCTGATTAAAGTACAGTATGAACGTGTCCCTGATTAAAGTACAGTAGGAATGTGTCCCAGATTAAAGTAGAGGATGAATGTGTCCCTGATTAAAGTACAGTAGGAACGTGTCCCAGATTAAAGTACAGGATGAACGTTTCCCAGATTAAAGTACAGTGTGAACGTGTCCCTGGTTAAAGTACAGGATGAATGTGTCCCTGATTAAAGTACAGTATGAACATGTCCCAGATTAAAGTGTCCCAGATTAAAGTACAGTGTGAACGTGTCCCTGGTTAAAGTACAGGATGAATGTGTCCCTGATTAAAGTACAGTAGGAACGTGTCCCAGATTAAAGTACAGTGTGAACGTGTCCCTGGTTAAAGTACAGGATGAATGTGTCCCAGATTAAAGTACAGTATGAACATGCCCCAGATTAAAGTGCAGTAGGAACGTGTCCCTGATTAAAGTACAGTATGAACGTGTCCCTGATTAAAGTACAGTAGGAATGTGTCCCAGATTAAAGTAGAGGATGAATGTGTCCCTGATTAAAGTACAGTAGGAACGTGTCCCAGATTAAAGTACAGGATGAACGTTTCCCAGATTAAAGTACAGTGTGAACGTGTCCCTGGTTAAAGTACAGGATGAATGTGTCCCTGATTAAAGTACAGTATGAACATGTCCCAGATTAAAGTGTCCCAGATTAAAGTACAGTGTGAACGTGTCCCTGGTTAAAGTACAGGATGAATGTGTCCCTGATTAAAGTACAGTATGAACATGTCCCATATTAAAGTACAGTAGGAACGTGTCCCTGATTAAAGTACAGTATGAACATGTCCCAGATTAAAGTACAGTAGGAACGTGTCCCTGATTAAAGTACAGTATGAACGTGTCCCTGATTAAAGTACAGTAGGAATGTGTCCCAGATTAAAGTACAGGATGGACGTGTCCCAGATTAAAGTACAGTAGGAACATGTCCCAGATTAAAGTACAGGATGAACGTGTTCCAGATTAAAGTACAGTGTGAACGTGTCCCTAGTTAAAGTACAGGATGAATGTGTCCCAGATTAAAGTACAGTAGGAACGTGTCCCTGATTAAAGTACAGTATGAACATGTCCCTGATTAAAGTACAGTAGGTATGTGTCCCAGATTAAAGTACAGTATGAACATGTCCCTGATTAAAGTACAGTAGGAACGTGTCCCAGATTAAAGTACAGGATGAACGTGTTCCAGATTAAAGTACAGTGTGATCGTGTCCCTGGTTAAAGTACAGTAGGAACGTGTCCCTGATTAAAGTACAGTATGAACGTGTCCCTGATTAAAGTACAGTAGGAACGTGTCCCAGATTAAAGTACAGTGTGAACGTGTCCCAGATTAAAGTACAGTATGAATGTGTCCCAGATTAAAGTACAGGATGAACGTGTCCCAAGTAAAGTACAGGACAAACATGTCCCTGATTAAAGGTGAGTGGTTATTTCATATTGGGAGTTTGAGAAACTTCCATAAAGCTTACCAGCCATCTGTGTGTGATCTGTCATAGCAGGAAGACCTGTGAGGACATAAGGGTGCGCGTGCGCACACACACACACACACACACACACACACACACACACACACACACACACACACACACACACACACACACACACACACACACCATCATTATCATCATCAGAGCCAAGCACGTAAGTTCATAGCTGCATTAGTGACAGGAATGTTGATGACATGACACAGCATCCTGTGACAGAATCATGACATAATGACATCATTTAACGGTCACTGCAGTGACATGAGCCTACAGTAATCAATGTATTGATATTCATGCCAAAGTCTCTTACCTGAATCCAGAGGAGTTCTGTGTGGATTGGCTGTCAAACCCATAAAGTCATTGTGTAAACAATAGTCACTGCATGATCATTGTATAGCTTTTTCATCTGTTGTTTCTTTTACCTGTGTCCTTACTTCTATCTGTTACCATAGTAACTGCGTCTGTCTGCGAGAATGCACCATCTGAAGCTCCTGAAAGTTTGGAAAATCAAAAGATTGGTGTGCGGAATGAGCACACACACACACACACACACACACACACACACACACACACACACACACACACACACACACACACACACACACACACGCCGAACATCCTAAATGTTACCCACAATCTAAAATATCCATCCATTATCCAAGCCACTTATCCTAATTAGGGTCGCAGGACGCTGGAGCCTATCCCAGCAGTCACTGGGCAGCAGGCACAAAAGCAAATTAGATGCCGGACTAACAACAATATGAAGTCATGTTATAATCATATTGTTATGAATGTAATTCTGGTAAAACCATGGGCTAGTTGTGTGTTAATAACCACAGTTTTTCCAATATTTTGCTTTGACTGACAGGGCTATGTGACGTGGAGTGTAGTTTGAGCTTTCTTCTCCTGGATCGCCACCTGTGGTGGAGAAGCTTGCGTGTACTAATGATCCCAAGAGCTATGCCGTCTGGAGCTTGGCTCCTGGTAGGGTCACCCAAGGCGGCTAAGTCAAGAGGGAGATTCCAGACGAAGTGCGATCCAATAAAGACATCAAAAGCGGCACTGGTGAAGATGTCTCCAGGTCACGAAGCCAGTGAAGGTGGATGAAGGCTGCAACAGAGGGTGGTCCCCAATCATATTGGTTCTTCATGCCATTGGACTCTGGCCACCCCCTGCCAAGGACCATGTGTTGGCTGCAGGCGCATCAGCCTCTCCATGTAAAAAGTTGTCATGCGCCGGTGTTCTCCCGCTAGGATCAACCCATAAACATCAGGGTCAAAGCCCTGTGGCGATCAGGAAGAGGTGATGGGAGCAGGACAGTTAAGTCTGGCAGCCCCCAGCCACAACCTGGCAGTGGGTGTATGATCAGTCGCTAAGTTCTGGGACTGAGGCAGAGGGGCTTCTTGACTGCTGGACCCACGACTGAGCAGCCCTATTTAGGATCTGCTCTGCTCACCCCAGTTGGGCAGGGGGCTAAAAAAGGTGCCCTAAATGTAGTCTGCCTCATCCCTCCTGTCTGGACCACCACATCCAGAGGGATTACCACCATGCAGTCAGAAACATAAACTCGTAAATTTTGCAGCCTGGAACATACGAACCCTCATGGACAATCAGTCCAGCAATCGACCTGAATGGTGTCCTGCCATCATCGCCGGAGTGCTGAGAACATTCCAGGTTGATGTTACACTGTTACGATTTCATTTAGTAGACACTTTTATCCAGAGCAACGTACATCTGAGAGATAATACAACACAAGAGAGGATATTAGTGCTCTCTCCGAAACCCGACTGGGTGACCAAGAGCAGCTGAAAGAGGAGAAGGGTGGTTACACTTTTTTCTGCAAAGGAAAAACAGCTGATGAGCCGAGGAGTCACAGTGTGGGCTTTGCCATCAAATACAGCCTCATTTGCCACCCCGCTGAGCTTCCTCTGAGCATCAATGAACACCTGATGACAATATGACTGACGCTTGTAAATAACCAAAGCATCACTGTCATCAGTGCAAATGCTCCAACACTTGACTCACAAGATGAAGTAAAGGAGAACTTCTATGCCGACCTGGACAATGTCCTCACCAAAGTCCCCAAGGAGGATAAGCTAATTCTGCTTTGAAATTTCAATGCTAGAGTGGGACAAAATTACAGCTTGTGGAGAGGCATAACTGGCAAGGAAGGAGTTGGAAACAAACTCCAATGTCTTGATGCATGCTCAATAATCCAGGTAAGAAAATCAAAGAAGGTTGAATCAGTTCATCTGGACACAACGTTTATTGACAGATACGTTTTGTCACTCAACTAAGTGACCTCTTCTGTCTCAACCTGGGCTGCCCAAAGTGGGGCCCACGCACAATGTTCTATTTGACCTGCCAGATGTTTCTAGTAAAAAAAAAATAAAAAAAATATAAAGTTAAAAAGAAAATAAATTTATCAAAGATCAGAATAGAAATCACTGTTTTTGCCATTTTATTTTTGTGAAGTAAATAGGTAAATATGTTCAATATGTTGGATCCCCAGTTAATAATAATTATCTGTCATAATCTGAGCATGGTGGGCAGTGACACTTTGCTAAGGAAGTCAGTTTGGTGTGATTGAGACGAGAGTAACAGAAAAATGGAGAGACAGAGATAGTGGCACACCATTAAAAGGCATTTCAAACAAAGCTGGCGGGAAGACTTCTTCATTACAGAAGTGAATTCCAAGGCAGTCTGTCTTATATGCAAGCAACCTGTTGCTGTAATGAAGGAGTACAATGTCCACTGACACTACAATGCTAAACATGCAGCATCTTTTTCAAAGTACCGTGGCGACGCATGAAAGCTACAGACCAGCGAGCTGCTAGCTAAACGTGTCTCACAGCAAGGCACTCTCATCTGGCCCGTGGCAGGTCAGGAGAGCGCAACACGGGCCAGCTATGAAACTGCAGCACTGATTGCTAAAAGCAGAAGATCATTTGCCCCTGGGGAGTTTGTCAAACAGTGCCTGTCTTCGGCTGCTGAATCGATGTGTCCCTCTCAGGCAAGGTTGTTCTCCCAGATCAGCTTGTCACGGAATACAAGAACACGGCGCACTGACGACATGTCTCAGGACATCAGCGAGCGAATTAAGGCAAAAGCTGCTGAATTTGCTGCCTTTTCAGTTGCATGTGACGAGAGCACTGATATTTCAGATTCAGCACAGCTTTTGGTGTTTTTGCAGGGAGTCAGTGAAAACTTGGACATACAAGACCTGGCTGGCCTCAAGACACTAAGCAGTACCACGAAAGTTGGGGAGTTGTTAGCGGCTGTTTAGAGTGCTGGAGAAGAACGGTTTAGCCTGAGAGAGAATGGCTGGGATTACAACAGATGGGAGCCCCTGCCATGCTTGGGAGAAAATCTGGTATCCCAAAAGGTGGGTGAATGTGGAGTTAAGGTGGCAAAATACCACCGCTTCCTACACCAAGAACAGTTGTGTGCCAAATCCACTGGGCTGAGAGATGTGATGCGCGACATTATTAAAATAGTCAACCACATACGCTCCAATGCCCTTTCACACACCAGTTCAAGGCTCTGTTAGAGGAGATGGATGCACAGTATGGTGATGTGCTGCACCACCAGGAGGTTAGGTGGCTGAGCCACGGAAAAGTCCTGAAGAGATCTTTTCATCTGCGTCATGCAATCGGAGTTGTTCTCGCCAGTAAGGACAGTAATACTCAAGTACCCTCGATGAGAAACGGCTCTCTGACCTGGCTTTTCTGGTGGACATCACAGACCTGCTCAGTGTGCTGAATGTTCAGCTTCAGGGAAGGCAGCAGATCATCACACATCTGTTTGACCATGTCAAAGCCTGCAGGGGGAAACTTCAGCTGCTCTGTGGACATCTGACAGCAGGTGAATAAGCAGAGCTTGCACCTGTCATCATGATGATAATGTACTTGATAATAGCATATATTTATTTTCAGTAATATCAGTTCTGGCCATCTTTAATTCACAATACATCAGAGATGCAGTTATTTGAAAATGTCTTATTTAGATGCATTAATTTAATTAAACAGTCCCCTCCTCTTAACATCTTTTTTGTCTTTATGCCCACTTTACCTACCTCCCCTCTTTACCTACCTGTCTTTACTGACCTCTGTCTTTACCTACCTCTCTTTGTCCAATCTCTTTACCTACCTACCTCTACCTACCTACTGTTCTCTTTACCTACCTCTCTCTTTACTTACCTCCTCTCTCTACCAACCTCTCTCTTTACCTACCTCCCCTCTTTACCTACCTCTCTCTACCTACCTACCTCTCTCTACCTACCTACCTCTCTCTTTACCTACCTCTCTCTTTGCCTAACTCTCTCATTACTTACCTCTCTTTACGTACCCCTCTCTCTCTACCTACCTCTCTTTACCTACGTCTACCTCTCTCTACCTACCTACCTCTCTCTTTACCTACGTCTCTACCTACCTCTCTCTTTACCTACCTCTCTCTTTGCCTAACTCTCTCATTACTTACCTCTCTTTACGTACCCCTCTCTCTCTACCTACCTCTCTCTTTACCTACGTCTACCTACCTCTCTCTTTGCCTAACGCTCTCGTTACTTACCTCTCTTTACGTACCCCTCTCTCTCTACCTACCTACCTCTCTCTTTACCTACCTCTCTCTTTGCCTAACTCTCTCGTTACTTACCTCTCTTTACGTACCCCTCTCTCTCTACCTACTTACCTCTCTCTTTACTTACATCTCTCTTTACCTATCTCTTTACCTACCTCTCTCTACTTACCTCTATCTCTACCTACCTACCTCTCTCTTTATCTACCTCTCTCTTTCCGTGCCTTTCAATCTCAATCTCAATCTCAAATAGCTTTATTGGCATGAACAGAAAATATGCCATTGCCAAAGCAGTTTGCAAAAGACTAAAACATTACATCACATATTAAACACATATCAAATTCGCATTACATCACACATTAATACATAGGAGTCATCACATGAGCATGCTCCATATCTTTGCCCACCTAAGCAGTCGACCCCTTTTTCCCTCACTGCCATACAGTACAGTGCAACAAATGCCACACGGTTGAATGCAGTGACTCAGCAGCAGCATATACACTGCTCAAAAAAATAAAGGGAACACCTAAAAACACAATATAGACCTCGATGAATGAAATATTTCAGCTGAAAATCTTTATTTATTAGACAGAGGAATGTGTTTAGAGCAAAATAACCTAAGAATGATCAATGGAAATCAAAATCATTAGCCCATTAAGGTCTGGATTCAGAATCATACTCAAAATCAAAGTGGAAAATGAGAACATAGGCTGATCCAACGTCTGTGGAAATTCTTCAAGACGATTCAAAATGAGGCTCAGTAGTGTGTGTGGCCTCCACGTGCCTGTATGCACTCCCTACAACGTCTGGGCATGCTCCTGATGAGACGACGGATGGTCTCCTGAGGGAGCTCCTCCCAGACCTGGATCAGGGCATCGGTCAACTCCTGGACAGTCTGTGGTGCGACATCGCGTTGGCGGATGGTACGAGACATGATGTCCCAGAGGTGCTCGATTGGATTCAGGTCTGGGGAACGTGCAGGCCAGTCCATAGCATCAATGCCCTCGACATACAGGAACTGCTGACACACACTGGCCACATGAGGACGAGCATTGTCATGCATGAGCAGGAACCCAGGGCCCACTGCACCAGCATATGGTCTGACAATGGGTCTGAGGATCTCATCCCGGTACCTAATGGCAGTCATGGTACCTCTGGCTAGCACGTAGAGGTCTGGGCGGCCCTCCAAGGATATGCCTCCCCAGACCATCACTGACCCACCGCCAAACCAGTCATGCTGGAGGATGTTGCAGGCAGCAGAACGTTCTCCACAGCGTCTCCAGACTCTCTCACGTCTGTCACATGTGTTCAGTGTGAACCTGCTCTCATCTGTGAAGAGCACAGGGCGCCAATGGCGAATCTGCCAACCAAGATGTTCTCTGGCAAAGGTCAATCGGGCTGCACGGTGTTGGGCTGTGAGCACAGGCCCCAATTGTGGACGTCGGGCCCTCATACCATCCTCATGCATTCTGTTTCTCACTGTTTGAGCAGAAACCTGCACATTAGTGGCCTGTTGAAGGTCGTTTTGTAGGGCTCCGGCAGTGCTCTTCCTGTTCCTCCTTGCACAAAGGACCAGATAGCGGTCCTGCTGCGGGGTTGTTGTCCTCCTGCGGCCCCCTCCACGTCTCCTGGTGTACTGGCCTGTCTCCTGGTACCTCCTCCATGCTCTGGACACTGTGCTGGGAGACACATCAAATCTTCTTGCCACAGCACGCATTGATGTGCCATCCTGGATGAGCTGCACTACCTGAGCAACTTCTGTAGGTTGCAGATACCGCCTCATGCCACCTCTAGTGGTGAGGGCACTAGCAAAATGAAAAACTAACCAAAGATCGGCCAGAAAAGATGAGGACAGGCAAATGGTCTGTGGCCACCACCTGCAAATTCATTCCTTTTATAGGGGTTGTCTTGCAAATTGTCTAATTTCCACCGGGTGGAAATTAGACAATTTACCAACAGGTGAAATTGATTCACAAATCAGTGTTGCTTCCTAACTGGACAGGTTGATATCTCAAAAGTGTGATTGACTTGGAGCTACATTGCATTGCTTATGTGTTCCCTTTATTTTTTGAGCAGTGTAGTATCTTGGGGGTCTCACAGTGGTTGTGAGGCCTGCAGGCTGGGGCAGCAGATACGTGTTTAGCTGCCAGAGGAGCTGCTGTTCCTTCACCAGGAGAACTGCCAGGTTCTCCTCTGGGCTTAACAGTAGGAAGCTTGGTGTTTTCTTGGCTATTTCCCCGAAGTGGAAGTCTCTTACTGAAGAGAACTTCTCACAGTGGAGGAGGAGGTGCATCTCTGTTTCTACCTCCACTGTCCAGCAGTGACCACATATACACTCCTCTCTGGGTAGCCATGTTGGTCTGTGTCTTCCTGTTTCTATAGCCAGCTGGTGGTCACTAAGCCTGTATGTGGTCAGGATCTGTCTCTGCTTCGTATCTCTGACAGAGTGGAGGTACTCGGCCAGTCTATATTCTCTGTTTAGGGTCAAATAACAGTTTAGTCTACTCTGGGTTTTAGTTTCATTTCTCCAATGTTCCAAATACAGATCTTTTGACTGATTCATGATTTGTGATATTCTGCCGTGTTTTGAGGCAGTGCTGATGGGAGCCTGGTTGGTTAGCTTCCCCATCAGCTGACTGAGGGGACTGTTTTCAGGGTTCAGCTCTTGGATTTTTAATGCCTTGAATGGAAGGGGGTCTTTTGGGCTTGAATTTAGATGCATTCAAAATGTTATGGCCCGTTTTTGGATGTTTAACAGTAGTGGGGAACGCCCCAGTTCTGCTCGGCAGGCGTTATTTGATATCTTCCTTTGAACATTTAATTTTTTCCTGCAGAATTCAGTGTAGAGGGCCTCTATCGGGTGTTTGTCCCATGAGCCATGCTCCAATCCACTGAGCGGGCCCCAGACCTCACTTCCATACAAAGCTATGGGTAAAATAACATCATCAAATATTTTTGTCCAAACCCTAACTGGAATCTTAATGTTTAATAATTTGGTTTTTAATGCATACATTGCCCTGCATGCTTTTTCTTTTACCTCTCTCTCTCTACCCAACTCTCTCTACCTACCAATCTCTTTACCTACCTCTCTCTCTCTTTACCTCTCTCTCTCGTTACCTATCTCTCTCTCTACCTACCTCTCTTTACCCACCTCTCTCTCTACCTACCTCTCCACCTACTTTGCTCTTTACCTACCTATTCCTCTCTCTTTACCTACCTCTCTCTCTCTACCTACATCTCTCTACCTACCAATCTCTTTACCTACCTCTCTCTCTCTCTTTACCTCTCTCTTTTTACCTACCTCTCTTTACCCACCTCTCTCTCTATCTACCTCGCTCTTTACCTACCTATTCCTCTCTCTTTACCTACCTCTCTCTACCTACCTCTCTCTTTACCTACGTACCAACCTACCCATCTACCTCTCTCTTTACCTACCTACTCCTCTCTCTACCTACCTCTCTCTTTACCTACCTACCCTCTCTACCTACCTATCTACTTCTCTCTTTACCTTCCTACCAATCTACATACCTATCTCTCTCTTTACCAACCTACATCTATCTCTCTGCCTACCTACATCTATCTCTCTACCTACATCTCTCTCTCTCTCTCTCTACCTCCTCTCTTTCTCTACCCATCCATCCATCCATCCATCCATTATGTGACCTGCTTATCCTGCTCTCAGGGTCGTGGGGATGCTAGAGCCTATTCCAGCAGTGTTTGGGTGGCAGGCAGGGGAACTTGGCACACTTTCCCAGCCTCAGAGAGGTAGACATGGTGGGAGAGAGTCTGTCTGAGTATGCTACACTTCTCAGCAACCTAGCCTAGGTGTTTGACAGACACTTTGAGGACTTCAGGGACAGTGCAGCTGACTTGGGATTGTTTTCCCAGCCCTTCAGCATCATTGTGGACTCAGTCAGTGATGAACTTCAGATGGAAGTAATTGAGTTTCAGTGTGACTCAGAGCTCAAAAATAAGTTCAACTCTCTCCATCTGCAGGACTTCTACAAATGTGTCCCAGCAGACAGGTATCCAGAGATAAGGAAACATACCGAAGTGATGCTCTCCCTTTTTGATAGCATCTACATCTGTGAACAGACTTTCAGTCTCATGAGCCTGAACAAGACTAGGCTCAGAAGTTCACTTACTGACACTCACTCGCAGAGTATCCTCACCCTGTCAGTGAGTCAGCTGCAGCCTAACATTGACCGACTTGTAAAAGGCAAGGACCAGCTGCATGTGTCTCACTAGTGGTGCTCTCTGATATTGCAGTTGGTCATGCACTGGATGACTGAAGTTAAGCACCAAATTATGTTATGTTTACTTCTGGTTCTGATTGTTTGAAATTGAGTTACCTGCACTTGAATTAAATTAAAATATAATGAAAAAATTAAATGTGATTTAATGAAAGCTACTACTACTACTAATACTTTTGGCTGCTCCCATTAGGGTCTCCACAGCAGATCATCCTTTTCCATTTCTTCCTGTCTTCTGCATCTTTCTCTGTCACGCCAGCCACCTGTATGTCTTCCCTCACCACATCCATAAACCTCCTCTTTGGCCTTCCTCTTTTCCTCTTCCCTGGCAGCTCCATATTCAGCATCCTTCTCCCAATATACCCAGCATCTCTCCTCCACACATGTCCAAGCCATCTCAATCTTGCCTCTCTTGTTTTGTCTCCAAACAGTCTAACTTGAGCGGGCCCTCTAATATACTCGTTCCTAATCCTGTCCTTCGTCACTCCCAATGAAAATCTTATCATCTTCACCTCTGCCACCTCCAGCGCCACCTCCTGTCTTCTCATCAGTGCCACTGATGAGAAGCTATATGACATAGCTGGTCTCACAAACATCTTGTAAACCTTCCCTTTAACTCTTGCTGGTACCCTTCTGTCACAAATCACTCCCGACACTGTTTTCCACCAACTCTACCCTGCCTGCACTCTCTTCTTCACTGCTCTTCTGCACTCCCCGTTACTTTGGACAGTTGACCCCAAGTATTTAAACTCACATGCCTTTATCACCTCTACTCCTTGCATCCTCACCATTCCACTGTCCTCCCTCTCATTCATGCATAGGTATTCCGTCTTGCTCCTGCTAACTTTCATTCCTCTTCTCTCCAGTGCGTACCTCCACCTCTCCAGGCTCTCCTCATCCTGCACTCTACTCTCGCTACAGATCCCAATGTCATCCGCGAACATCATCGTCCATGGAGACTCCTGTCTGATCTTGTCCATCAACCTGTCCATCACCACTGCAAACAAGCCTTTTGCCCTGGCAAGGCTTGCATTACATTACAAGATGTGATGTAATGAAAGCACCTTACAAAAAATAAAATTGTATTGTGACTGAAACATGTAATGTTATATTGTTATTTAACTTATTTAATTCATGTAAATGCTAAAAGAATATTAAATTAATGGAACTTGGATCTTAACATGCATGTTAATGGTACAATACAATAAATAGGTGTTTGCTTTTGGCCCATGGCCCACCACTAAGTTTCAGTTTTGGTCCTCCAAGGGAAAAAGTTCCGGCACCCCTGGTCTAAACTGACTACAGGTATCCCCACCCCTTATTGTATTGTTTATAAGGGGTGGGGATACCTGCAGTCAGTTTAGACTGAAGAAGTCACTTAGTTGAGTGACGAAACATTTCTGTTAATAAACGTTGTGTCCAGATGAACTGATTCAACCTTCTTTGACAAACTCCCAACGGCATCCTGCTGTTAAGAACATGCTCAGAACACAGCCTAAACTTCACCAAAACACTGTTCCACCAGAACAAATTTAAACAACCTGGAGGCACCCTTGTTCTAACATTTGGCACCTCATTGACAACATTATCGTCTGTCAAAGAGACCGACGCAAGGTACTTCACAACAGGGTGATGATCAATACATATGACTGCTGGACTAACCACCGCCTTATCCACTCCATCCTGTCCATCCAACTTCACCAGAAAAGAAGTGTGCAGAAAAAGCAGAGCCGGCCAAAGCTCAACCTCGAAAGACTTACTGATACCTCCTCTCATCAACAGTTCCAGGCCATGCTCATTACATCAATGCCAAAGCAGTATCCACATTATATTGAACGCCACTGGTATATGCTCAGGACTGCAATCACTGACATCTGTAAAGCCATTCTTGGACCCAAGATGAAGAACCACCAAGATTGGTTTTATGAGAATGACCTGGAAATCCAATGGTTAAGCAACATCAAGAGGCAAGCCTTTACCATCAGGCAGAATTATATCAACTGCCAAAATAAATGAGCTGCCCATGCAAGATCAAAGTCAGCTGTCTAAAGCCGGGTCAGGGAATTGAAGAATCAGTGGTGGACAAAGAAGGCTCTTGAGAGCCAGCACCTTGCAGATGCTGGGGATACCAGAGGCTTCTTCGATGGTATTAAAGCAGTATATGGTCCCAGCCACCCCCGTGTCACCCCCCTTTGCTCCAAAGATGGGCACACACTGCTAACAGACAACGACTCAATCAAAGAGAGGTGGAAAGAGCACTACCAGGACCTTTTAAACTGGGACTCTAGCCCTGAGATGGATGCCCTCCAACAACTTCCTCAACAACCCGAAAAGGAGGAGATGGCAGCGCCACCTAGTCTAAGGGAAGTCCAGTATACCATCATCCATCCATTATCCAAACTGCTGGACAGGTCGCCAGTCTATCGCAGGGCCGACACACACACATTCACACCTAGGGATAATTTAGTATGGCCGATTCACCTGACCTACATGTCTTTGGGCTGTGGGAGGAAACTGGAGTACCCAGAGGAAACCCACGCAGACACGGAGAGAACATGCAAACTCCACACAGAGGATGACCCCCAAGGTTGGACTACCCCGTGGCTTGAACCCACTGCGACACCGTGCCACCCAGTATACCATCAGGAAGATGAAAATCAACAAGGCTGCTGGTCCTGATGAAATACCGGCAGAAGTACTGAGGGCAGGTGGACCTACACTCCTCAGACATACCCATGCCCTGCTACTTAAAATATGGAGAAAAGGAAATCCCTGTGCAACTTAGGGACACACTCATTGTTTCTATCTTTAAGAAAGGGCACAAAGCTGAGTGCAGATACTACCGTGGCATTTCCTTCCTTTCTACCACAGGCAAAGCCCTGGCTCGGGTCTTGGTCAACAGACTCCCCCCAATATCAAAGGAAATTCTGCCAGAATCCCAGAGCGGTTTTCGTCCTAACAAAGGCATCATGGACAGGATTTTTATTGCTCGCCAACTCTAAAAAAAAGCCCAGGAACAGATTCAACCATTGTACATGGCCTTCATAAATTTAACCAAAGCTTTTGATTCCGTAAACCGCCAGGCCCTCTGGCTAGTTCTGTCAGAAAATATCAGAGTACTATGACTACCTTATGATAATGTGTCAGCTAGAGTAATCAGCAGTTATGGAGACGAGACAAGAATCCTTCAAGGTCCACACAGGAGTTAAACAAGGCTGTGTCATTGCCCAACCCTGTTCTCTGTCTTCACTGCGACCAGCCTCCACCTCACAGGTCCCAATCTGCTTCAGGGAGTCAAAATCATGTGTAGAACTGATGGGAATCTTCTGAATATTAGCAGATTCAGGACTAAAGGTAAAACCACCACCACATCATCATAGAGCTGCAGTACACCGATGACAATGCCTTAGTGTCTCTCATAGACCTGTGACATGTCAGTTGGATTCATTTTATAAAACCAGATGATCCGGTCTGAGAAGTCAGTATGCAGTTTACACGACACAGCATGGCAACAAAGGACAACAGTGTGGTAACTATGATTAATTAGGGGTGTAATGGAGGGTAAATACACATAAATGCAGTTTAACCACCTTTTTATTTACTACTACATCCCTTCAATTAACCCGTCATTAGCTACTGTGATACTATCCTGTTACTTTCTCAGTCAAAGTATTTAATCCCTGGTCAGTATGACTGTGAAGTGCATTACCCCTGGCTAGTTATACAGACTGTAAGCTGTAAAGACATGAAGGTAAACTGTTAACACTAGTGAACAAGTGACATTCCTTCTAAAACAACTTGGACCTACAGAGGAGAAGGTGGCAGGTTCCATTACACCTATAATCTGTAAACTATAATTTTATTTTGCAAAAAGAATTTAAAGAGCTGCTGTCAATGACCGTCTGACTGGGTTGTCATGTTGGTAAAGCTGTGGGAGCTTATCTGGTTCTGTTCTTTTTCAACCTTTTTTTCACCCTCTGAACTAGTTTAGTTTAAAGACTTGTACCATGTAATTGCTGCCATGCCATTTGAACAATCCATGTAATTGAGGTTGTGCTCTACAAAAAGGTTAATTACTGTTGATTGGTTGAGCTGACTAGAGTGTGACAATACTTGATCGGTGGACCTTACTCTAGTTCCAGGAAAAAAGTCCAAATGAACAGCTACACCCTCCATTCAGCATTAATGCAAGTTATGTCTCTATAGTGAGTTGACGCACACAAGCACACACAGTCCTACCTGAGTGCAGCGTGAGGCTGTGTGTGAAGCTGCTGTGGTCTGGAGACTCGGTATGGAGCAGGACATGAGACGAGTCTTCAGCTCCTGTTGAACAACAGAAGACAGTGTCATGACTCCTACTGATCATGTGACATGTAATGGTCACGTGTATCTTTATGGTCATGAGACTTGTGGTAATTACACTGCCAGAATCGTCATTTGTAAAAGGCTCTTCTGATGCCAAATATGGGATGTAAACTTGTCCTAAATGAAAAAGGTTTTTGTTTTGTTTTTTGCTGCCCCACACCCCAAACACTTGTCTCACACGTCATAGTCTTGGATGGTTGCACTGAGAGAGGCAATCCATTTGGACTGCCCAGAAACCACATCCATGAAGCTGGTCAAGAGGGAGTCTTTCTTACGGAGTTCATCAGAAAACTGTGCAAAACATCTGAGTATCCCGGGACGTGTATGGCCAATAACATGTCTGTGAATGTTCTCATTCACCCAGGTCATGGTTATCCAAAGGAGTTGAATCAAGTTCAACTGGACTTGGTATATATCCGTGAAGACGTTTCGCCTCTCATCCAAGAGGCTTCCTCAGTTCGTGCCTTTCTGACTAGACTAAGCTAGTCTGACTGGCTGGTGATGAGACTCAGTATTTATTCTCTAGGAGTCGTTGTCAGAGCTATTGATATGCGTGGCTCTTTGTGATCAGATGTTTACCAACCCTAACCCTAACCCCACACATATCAATAGCTCCGATAACGACGGGCGAGGCCATAATATCGGTACACAAAAGAGCCACGCATATCTATGGCTCTGTTAGCGATGGGCGTTGGTAAACATCTGATCACAAAGAGCCACGCATATCAATAGCTCTGACAACGACTCCTAGAGAATAAATACTGAGTCTCATCAGCAGCCAGTCAGACTAGCTTGGTCTAGTCAGAAAGGCAAAAGTGCGATCAGCTGCCAAATGTCCACTAGGGAGGGTGCACCACTTGATAGACAGGTGTGTGCAGTATGATTTGAATTTTCTTCAGAGTACGCCGACTTGAATGAGAACTCTGGGGAATTCATGCCAGAGTTTCCTCACTGTTGCAGATGAGTGCTTCAACTTTTCACGATGTGGCCGGTGTTTGTGTTCTTCTTTCCAGACAATTACAATCCGGAGGGAGTCATTTGCTTGCTGTTGTCTCCATAACACATCCAGATCAATTGAAAGTGTGGGGCAGGTATCTGGAACTGTTGTGGCGTTATCTGAGTTCTCACCAGTAGATGTCACTGTTGCCCTAGTACTAGAAGTGCATTATACACCGAATTCTTTCGATTCGGCATCTGCAATATCACGCGGTTTTCCTCCCCTGTGAATGATGGTGTAGTCATACACATCAAGCTCCATTATCCATTGTGCGTGTCTACCCGTTGGGTCACTGTCAATTGGTGTTCTCTTCAGATTCAGCAGCGGCTTATGGTCAGTGATTCAACACGGTATCTGAGACGAAATGCTTGAAATGCCTCACAGACCACACAATACCCCAAAACTCACGATTATATGCGGACCATTTTTGCTGTGATGGGGTCAAGGTGCAACTTGGCGGAGTTTTAACAGTGAATCAGAATACTTTATTGATCCCCGAGGGGAAATTGGGTCCTATTGCAGACACTCACACTCTAGCATAGAAAAAACGAAAAACTAACAAGATACAAGGTAACAAGAAAATAGAAATAACTAGAAACAAGAAAAACAAAAACCAAATAGAAATAAAAGATTAAAATAAGAAATAGAAATAAGAACAAAATATATAAACATATGTGCACCATCACACCCTATTGCTGTAAGAAATAAAATAAAAAATAATTGCTGTAGTCAGGAAAGAAGCAAATTCTCCAACCATTAATGGAGAGAGGGTCTTGTCTGGCAGCACATAGAATGGCCTGGCAGGTTGGATAGCCAAGCACATTGAAAGCTAGGGTGCAGTTAACTCTTCGTTTACTTGTGTTGTCATTGTAGATGTGCTCTCATAATCTCGATATGGAGGCCACCGAGAACGGGACCATTTGGGTACAGAATGTGCAAAAAACTGAATAGCATTAGAACTTAGAGCCCCCTTCCAGGCTGGTGACATGAATGTTACACCTTCTTTTCCTGTCCTCTTATGTCCACTAACTTGAGTTTCGTTGCCTGAAGAGCTTTGTCTTGGCTATCCAGCGTACTGGAATTACTCTCAACAGTGCTTTTCAGCATATTAACGTCGGACCTGATGATGCCCAGACCTGCCATCAGTGTGGCTAGTTCAGTCTGGATAGCACTTAGCTTATCCACAATTTGTAGAAGCTGGGCTAGGTGCCAAAAACTTGGGCTGTCATCTTGTCCAATTGATCACATGACTCTGAATCCAGGAAATTATGTTCCATTTTATTTGGCCTTGTTGTATCTTAGATGGTTTTTGTTTTGATATTTGACTCTGAAGCACAGATCAGCTAATATAAAGTATTCATGTTTGTGTCATTGATGTTTTATTAACAGTGGTTCACCCCCTGCAGGGGAGTTAACACATTGCCTCAGACGCTCTCTCACCGTGCTTTGTTTTGGGAGACTCCTCTCTGCTCTGATGCCTGTGCATTTATCCGACAGTAGTTTTCCTTTTGTCTGAACTCATACTTGTTGTCTGAACTTGTACTGGTTGTCTGAACTCGTACTGGTTGTCTTAACTCGTACTCGTCTGAACTCGTACTGGTTGTCTAAACTCGTACTGGTTGTCTGAACTCATACTGGTTGTCTGAACTCATACTGGTTGTCTGAACTCGTACTGGTTGTCTTAACTCGTACTCGTCTGAACTCGTACTGGTTGTCTTAACTCGCACTGGTTGTCTAAACTCGTACTGGTTGTCTGAATTCGTACAGGTTGTCTTAACTTGTACTGGCTGTCTTAACTCGTACTGGTTGTCTGAACTTGCACTGGTGGTCTGAACTCGTACTGGTTGTCTTTACTTGTACTCGTCTGAACTCGTACTGGTTGTCTGAACTCGTACTGGTTGCTGTGTGCAGATCTCTAAGCCCCATTTCCTTATTTCTCCTGCCGCTGCTTGACAGTTGACTGCCTTTTGGACTGATTCTGTCCTGTCAACACATTTGATGCTAAAATTCTCACTGTTACACTTTTAGACTCTGACCTTACCTTATCATTTACTGATCATATTTTTACCAACTTGTATTTAAGTCCCTTTACTTTTATTCCTCATTTGTTTGTTGTTGTTTTTTTGCCTAAATCCCATGTTATAATAGTTGCTCTCTAATGTGTGTTATGTGATATAAACAGTTGTGAGAACATTCATTTAATATGTTTATTAACTCCTCAGTATTTGATTGGTGTTTTCATTTCTGAAAACCCTACTCAATTTGACAAGCTGGCAGCTTGTCATTGAGGTTAAGGATGCATTATAGCAAGGAGCTCACATAATGTGGTTTGTGTTTCATTCCTGCATGGGAGACCATGCGGTCTGAGTTTGAATTGATGCTTAATAATCCAGGTAAGAACATCACAGAAGGTTGAGTCAGTTATTCTGGACACAATGTTTACTGAGATACGTGTCATCATCATCTAAGTGACCTCTTCAGTCTCAACTGACTGCAGGTACCCCACCCTTATAAACAATACAGTGACTGCAGGTGTCCCCATCCTTATTAACAATACAGTGACTGCAGGTATCCCCACCCTTATAAACAATACAGTGACTGCATGTGTCCCCACCCTTATTAACAATACAGTGGCATAACGACCCAAAACAACCACCAGTTTTATATGCACAGATGGGTGTGACCATTAACTAGAGTTATAATGGTCATGTGTACTATTCACAGAGGATTTGGGAATGTTTGCAATCACAGCATTGTAAGATGGTGACAGATGTACTCTTAGCCCCCCCCACACGGTTCAGGGATGGTCATTCCCTCTTAACGCAGATGGGCTCTTTGACTCCGCATTCAAACCAGCGTTCCTCCCTATCAAGGATGTGCACATCCTCATCCCTGAAAGAGTGGACACTGGCCTGTAGATGGTGTAGACCAGTGGTGCCCAACTCCAGGCCTCGAGGGCCGTAGTGTCTGCGGGTATTTGTTCCAACCATGCACTACACCATCTGATTTAACTAATTAGCTCACCTCCTGGACCAAGGAGGGAAAGGAATTAGTTAAATCAGGTGGTATAGTGCATAGTTGCAATAAATACTTGCAGACACTGCGGCCCTCGAGCCCTGGAGTTGGGCACCCCTAGTGTAGACTGTGGATTCGTTGCCTGACGTGTTAGCTCTCCTGTGTTGTGTGATCCTCTTGGCCAGCATCTGTTTAGTTTCCCCAATGTACAAGTCACGGCAACCCTCCTGGCACTTAACAGCTACACTATATTGCTCTGTTTGTGCTGGGGGACCCGATCGTTGGGGTGGACCAACTTCTGGTGCAGTGTGTTTTGGGGTTTGAAAGCAAATGAGACGTGGTGTTTGGAAAATACACGTCTCAGCTTTTCCAACACTCCCGCCACATACAGAATCACCACTGGTTTACACTTAGACAGCTGTTGTCCTTCTCCTCTCTTCGATTGGCTGGTGCACTGTTTGGGATCTTCCTGGTTTTGACAAACGCCCAGTTAGGATAACCACACTTAACCAGGGCCTGTTTAATGTGGGATTTTTTCCCCCTTCCCCGGCTGCTGTGTTGGTGGGGACGTTGTCAGCTCAGTGGTCCAGTGTCCTGATGACTCCTAGTTTGTACTGCAGTGGATGATGAGAGTCAGACCTTAAGTACTGATCAGTATGTGTTGGTTTAAGGTAAACATCAACAATCAAATGTCCCCCATCACCAACTGCAGTTTCACAGTGTAAGAAGGCTACCCTGTCATGTTCCTCATCCTCCCTGGTGAACTTGATGTGGTGTCCACAGAGTTCATGTGGTCGGTGAAATGTGGTACATCCTGAGATTTAATTCTAACCCAGGTGTCATCCACAATCTCAACCAATGGCTAGGTGGTGTCCCTGGACAGGACATCAGAGCCTCTTTTCCACTTCCTCCATATACAAGTTGGCCACGACAGGTGAGACTGGGGAACCCATAGCACACCCATGCCTCTGCATATAGTACTGCCCCCTGTATGTGAAGTACGTGGACTGAGGACACAGCTTTAGGAGCAGACACACTTTGTCAGTGTTAAGGGTGGTCCTATTGCTAAGGGTAGGGTCGTTTTGTAAATTCATACAGGCTACCTCCACTGCTTCATCAACAGGAAAACATATGAAGAGAGACTTAACATCATAAGAGACCATTTTTTCATCCTCCTCCATGATGATGTCCCTCACCTTATCCACAACACCCATAGTGTTGTGAATGTGATGTTCATTACTGCCTACCAACGGGTTCAGAATAGATGCCAGAAACATAGAGATGTTATAGGTCACTGAGTTAATCATACAATGCCATTATGGCCTATTGTTAGTATGATTAGTATGATCCAAAATTTCCAAAAATGACACCACCAAAAACATGCAAAACAGAGAGAACAAAAAACAAAACAAAACAAAACAAAAAACACACACACAAACAGTTAACAACATACCACATTCAGTGCAACAGAGTCCAAAAATTCCACTGTCCAAGAGAACGAACACCAGCCAGGATGACTGTCGGAACTGCCGGTCTGCATGAGCTAGCAGTTAGCTTAGCCTACACTGCTTCCACGTCCTGTCAGACTGCCCTCGGTGCTTCCTCTTCGGGTGCAGCTCCAGGCAGGGACGTGGTCCTTTGACTCTGTCAGCCGATCCAACGCCAGCTCTCCCAGCCAGACACCCTCGACACACCTCCCCTCACTCCACACAGACACAGACAAAAACACTGCCCAGCTGCCAGACCGCCTCGGTGTTAACTTGGGCACAGCTCTAAGCAGGGCCATGACCCTGGGCCCACAGGACGCAGCAGATCAAGCTCTCTCAGCCGATCCAACGAGCTCTCCCAGCCATTAAACGAAAAAAAATATATCAAAGATCAAAATAAAAACTTGACACGATGACACAAACTACAGACATGGACATGGACAAAGACTGCATATTCAGTACTGGGTGAAGCCCCTGAAAACCTGTATTTGCGCCGCCATCTTCCCACATCTGGAATGTATGTTCACGTGTGTCCCTGTTGATGAAGCAGTGGAGGTAGTCGGCAAGAAAATTACAAAATGATCCCACCCTTAGCAATAGGACCACCCTTAATACTGACCAAGTGTGTCTGCTCCTGAAGCTGTGTCTTCAGTCCATGAACTTCACACACAGGGGGCAGTACTATAGGCAGAGGCATGGGTGTGCTATGGGTTCCCCAGTCTCACCTGTAGTGGCCCACTTGTATATGGAGGAAGTGGAATGGAGGCTCTGATGTCCTGTCCAGGGAAACCACCAAGCCATTGATTCAGATTTGTGGATGACACCTGGGTTAGAAATAAATCTCAGGATGTACCTCATTTCACCGACCACATGAACTCTGTGGACACCACATCAAGTTCACCAGGGAGGATGAGGAACATGACAGGGTAGCCTTCTTACACTGGGAAACTGCAGGTGGTGATGGGGGACATTTGATTGTTGATGTTTACCGTAAACCCACACATACTGATCAGTACTTAAGGTTTGACTCTCATCATCCACTGCAGTACAAACTAGGAGTCATCAGGATGCTGGACCACCGAGCTGACAACGTCCCCACCAACACAGCAGCCGGGGGAGAAATCCCACATTAAACAGGTCCTGGTTAAGTGTGGGTATCCTAACTGGGCGTTTGTCAAAGCCAGGAAGATCCCAAACAGTGCACCAGCTGATCGAAGAGAGGACAAGGACAACAGCTGTCTAATGTAAACCAGTGGTGATTCTGTATGTGGCGGGAGTGTCGGAAAAGCTGAGACACGTATTTTCCAAACACCACGTCTCAGTTGCTTTCAAACCCCAAAACACACTGCACCAGAAGTGGGTCCACTCCAAGAATCAGGTCCCCCGGCACAAACAGGGCAATATAGTGTACGCTGTTCAGTGCCAAGAGGGTTGCCGTGACTTGTACATTGGGGAAACTAAACAGATGCTGGCGAAGAGGATCACACAACACAGGAGAGCTAACACGTCAGGCCAGGACTCCAAAGTCTACACCATCTACAGGCCTGGACTCCACAGTCTACACCATCTACAGGCCGGGACTCCACAGTCTACACCATCTACAGGCCAGTGGCCACTCTTTCAAGGATGAGGATGTGCACATCCTTGATAGGGAGGAATGCTTGTTTGAACGGGGGAGTCAAATGCTCCTTTTCCACTACATGGTACCGGCTCAACTCGACTCACCTTTTTCCCGTTTTCCATTACTGGAAAGTACAAGCATTTTGGTAACTGTTACCACTTTTCTGGTACCACCTTTGTCGACTTTCCAAAAAAACTGGAGCGGGTACACCGAGGAGGTACTGTTACGGTAATGGAAAATGACACAGAAGTTGAGTTGAGTTGAGTTGAGCCGGTACCATGTAGTGGAAAAGGGGCTAAAGAGGCCAACTATGCGAAGAGGGAAGGACCATCCTGGGACCAAGGGGGGGGGGGGGGGTCTAACAGTACATCTGTCACCATCTTACAGTGCTGTGATTGCAAACATTCCAAAATCCTCTGTGAACAGAAAACATGACCATTGTAACTCTAGTTAATAGTCACACCCATATTTGCATATGAACCCGGTTGTTGGTTGGGTCGTTATGCCACTGTATTGTTTATAAGGGTGGGGTACCTGCAGTCAGTGTATTGTTTATAAGGGTGGGGACAGCTGCAGTCAGTGTGTTGTTTATAAGGGTGGGATCCCTGCAGTCAGTGTATTGTTTATAAGGGGGGGTACCTGCAGTCACTGTATTGTTTATAAGGGTGGGGTACCTGCAGTCACTGTATTGTTTATAAGGGTGGGGTACCTGCAGTCAGTGTATTGTTTATAAGGATGGGATACCTGCAGTCAGTGTATTGTTTATAAGGGTGGGGTACCTGCAGTCAGTGTATTGTTTATAAGGGTGGAACACCTGCAGTCAGTGTATTGTTTATAAGGGTGGGGACAGCTGCAGTCAGTGTATTGTTTATAAGGGTGGGGACAGCTGCAGTCAGTGTATTGTTTATAAGGGTGGGGACAGCTGCAGTCGGTGTATTGTTTATAAGGGTTGAGGTACTTGCAGTAAGTGAGACTGAAGAGGTCACTTAGATGATGATGCCACGTATCTGTAAATAGACGTTGTGTCCAGATGAACTGATTCAACCTTGTGTAGCCTGAGTTTGAGTTTAGAGTCAACGTATAACAAACAGAATGAATAAAAATACTTCTATGTGGTATATTGAAAAATAGTTGATGAAAACTTTGCTGTTGAGCTATTAGTCATTAAAAGTCACCCTGGTGCTTTCCATGTGTGGCTCACCAGGGTCAGTGTGTGAACACCCCATAAACAATCTTACCTGTGACATCACGCCTCAGTCCAGGCCACAAAGCTGAAACCAAATGGAATAAACACGAGGTTAGTACGCTGTATTTATCTGTCTGTCTGTCTGTCTGTCTGTCTGTCTGTCTGTCTGTCTGTCTGTGTCTGTCTGTGTCCGTCTATTTATGTCTGCCTGTCTTACTGTGTAGTCAGTACATGTCTCAGTAACCATTCAGTAAATAGTCAGGTTATTGTGTCTTCCTTAACAGTCATTGACTCTTGTTAAACAGTCAGTCAGTAAACAGTCTGTCAGTGTGTCTTTCTGTTAAATTTGGCAGGTGTGTTGTTTGCTCTCTTACTCTGCTCTGTCTGTTGTCATCATACATGAGGTTATTGTTATTAAGAGACAAGAGTGGTTATTAAGTGATAATAGAGGTTATTAAGAGATAATAGAGGTTGTGAAGAGGTAAGAGAGATAAGAGTGGTTATTAAGAGATAAGAGAGGTTATTCAGACATAAGAAAGGTTATTAAGAGAGACAAGAGAGGTTATTAAGAGATAAGAGGGGTTACTATGAGGTAAGAGAGGTTATTCAGACATAAGAAAGGTTATTAAGAGACAAGAGAGGTTATTATGAGATAAAAGAGATAGGAGGTTATGAACTGTAAAAGAGGTAAGAGGTGTTAAGAGATAAAGGAGATAAAAGGTTATTAGGAGAGAAAAGTGATGACAGGTTATTAAGAGATAAAAGAGATAAGAGTGGCTAGAGATAAAAGAAATAAGAGTGGTTATTAAGAGATCAGATTGGTTATTAGGAGATAAAAGAGATAGGATATTATTAAGCGATAAAAGAGATAAGAGTGGTTATTAAGAGGTAAAAGTGATGAGAGGTTATTAAGATATAAAATAGATAAAAGTGGTTATTAAGAGATAAAAGAGATAAGGATGGTTATTAAGAGATAAGAATGGTTAATAAGAGATAAGAGTGGTAATGAAGAGATAAGTGAGCTTATTAAGTGATAAAAGAGATAGGAGGTTATTAAGACATAAAAGAGGAAAGAGGTAATTAAGAGATAAGAGTGGTTATTAAGAGATAAGAGAGTTTATTAAGTGATCAGAGAGGTTATTAAGAGATAAGAGTAGCTACTAAGAGATAAGAGTTGTAATTAAGAGATAAGAGATGTTATTAAGAGATAAGTGAGGTTATTGAGAGATAAGTGAGGTTATTAAGAGACTAGAGAGATAAGAGAGGTTATTGAGGAATAAAATTATAAGTGTGGTTATTAAGAGATAAAAGAGATAAGAGATGTTATTAAGAGATAAAAGAGATGAGTGGTTATTAAGAAATAAAAGAGCAGTTATTAAGAGATAAGAGCAGTTATTAAGAGATAAGAGTGGTTATTAAGAGATAAGAGCAGTTATTAAGAGATAAGAGTGGTTATTAAGAGATAAGAGCAGTTATTAAGAGATAAGAGTGGTTATTAAGAGATAAGAGCAGTTATTAAGAGATAAGGTGTCACAGCCTCTCGCCCTTGACATCAAGCGATCGCCCCTGACACCTGCTGACCCCCCCCCCCCTTCACCCCGGTACACCAGCTGGCCATCAAAGCAACCGCTGCTCTCCCTTGACATCAAAGCAATCGCCATCACCCTTAAAAAGCCTCCACTGTGGACCAGTCTCCGCTGGAACGTCACCTTTCATGGACTTCTGCCTGCCTGTCTACCTGCCACTGAGCCAACTCCTGCTCTACCCCCGAGATCGGTCACTTCAATAAAGACTTGATTCTTCCCTTACCTGGTTGTCCCGTCTGCTTTTGGGTTCTTTCCTGATACGTGACAGTACGTTCCAGCCTCTATGGACCCAGCAGACCATTCCACCACAGGCCTGGCCACGGTCTGCCAGGCTGTAGCCAACCAGGAATCGGTCCTCGGCCAGCACAGTCAGGTGCTACAGGAGATGGCTGACGCTCAAAGATCTCCGGAATCCAGACCCGACTTAGTGCCTCCGCTAGCCCGGGATCCACCTCTCCAGCTCCGCCACCCCCAGCACAATCAACTTCGGCTAAGGAACCATGGGTTGCCCCGCCTGATAAGTATGATGGAGATTTTGGACTTTGTCGCCCTTTTTTGATGCAGTGTGAGATTGTGTTTAACCAGCAGCCCCAGTCATATTCCACAGATGGAGCCAAAGTCGCTTACATCATGGGTCTTCTCCGGGGAAGCGCTCTGGATTGGGCTACTGCGGTGTGGGAAATGCGGGCCTCCACTTCCTCATCCTACGCTGAGTTCACCACTGCTTTTCGCCAGGTTTTTGATCATCCCGTGCGGGGAAAGGATGCGTCAAAAAGACTGATCTCTCTCCGCCAGGGTTCCCGCAGCGTCGCTGACTACTCAGTTGAGTTCCATACGCTATCAGCGGAGAGCGGATGGAACAACGAGTCCCTCCAGGCCGGGTTTTCCAACGGTCTAAGCGAATCCATAAAGGACGAATTGGTTTCCTACCCCGAGCCTGGAGGGTTGGAGGAATTGGTTACCCTGGCCATTCGTGTGGACAACCGTCTCCGGGAGTGGAGGAGAGAGAGGACGCGCCGCTTTCCTGGTCACTACAACTTTCCACGGGCCACACCTCCAAACTCTGGGGGCCGAGCTCGCTCGACTGAGGTTGCCGTCCTCCGAGAAAGCCCGAGGCATGACTCTTCCCCAACTTCGGAGCCGATGCAACTCGGCCGCTTCCGGCTCAACCCGGAGGAGCGTCAACGCCGCATCACCGAGAACAGCTGCTTGTATTGTGGTCAGCCTGGCCACTTTCTCGCCTCCTGCCCTCACTGTCCGTCAAACTAGCAGGCTCACGAGGGAGGGGGAGGATCCTCGTGAGCCCAACTGTCTGCCCTCTGTCTCCTCGTCCACGTACCCAGTTGCAAGCTACCATCAGTTTTAAAGGTCAGTCCACTAAACTTTTGGCTTTAATTGACTCTGGAGCTGATGAAAGCTTTTTGGATGCAAGTGTTGTGAAGCAGTTAGGTCTTGCCACTGTGAGTCTGGACCAGCCTCTTGAAGCTAATGCCCTGGATGGACGTCTCCTGGCACGGATAACCTCTAAGACCGAGCCTGTGCGCCTCCTGTTGTCGAGAAACCATTAAGAGGAGTTAAGTTTTTTTGTTATCAATTCTCCATTTGCTCCCATTATACTTGGTCATCCCTGGCTGGTTAAGCATAGTCCCCATATTGATTGGTCATCGGCCAGAATTTCAAGTTGGAGTCCCGTCTGTCATGCCATATGCCTCCAGTCTGCTCTGCCTCAGTCTGTCCCATCAGATGTCAAGCCCTGGCTCCAGGAATGCCAAGCCCGATGCTCTGTCTCGTGTGCATGGGGAGGAGTCTGAGCCCAAGCTCCAACCTGACACCATCGTTCCCTCTACCTGTGTGGTTGCGGCTGTCACCTGGAACATTGAAAGGGAGGTCATGGCAGCACAACAGACTCAGCCGGACCCAGGTAACGGTCCCCCCGGGCACTTGTTTGTTCCAGATGCTGTTAAATCTAGTGTGTTGCAGTGGGCTCACTCTTCCAAACTTACCTGCCATCCTGGAGTAACCCGTACCCTAGCCTTCCTCCGTAGGCGGTTCTGGTGGCCTTCCATGACGGAGGATACTGGGTCTTTTGTTTCTGCCTGTCCTGTTTGTGCCCAGAATAAGCCCTCCACTCGGGCCAGTGCCGGTCTGCTGCGCCCCCTGCCTGTTCCACACCGTCCCTGGTCGCATCTGTCCTTGGATTTCGTCTCTGGTCTGCCCGCCTCCAACGGTAACACAGTTGTACTGATTGTCGTTGATCGCTTCAGTAAATTTGCTCACTTTTTGCCCCTTTCTAAACTGCCTTCGGCCCGAGAGACTGCGGATCTGCTGGTCAGGGAGGTTTTCCGGGTCCACGGTCTTCCCCGTGATATAGTGTCTGACCGTGGCCCCCAGTTCACTTCTGCTGTCTGGAAGGCTTTCTGCTCTGCCATCGGTGCCACCGTCAGCCTGTCATTGGGGTTCCATCCTCAGACCAACGGCCAGGCCGAGAGGGCCAACCAGGCATTGGAGATGGTTCTCCGCTGTCTGGTGTCTGCCAACCCATCCTCTTGGTCCTCACAACTTCCCTGGGTAGAATATGCTCATCACACCCTGCCACCGTCTGCTACTGGGTTGTCCCCTTTTCAATGCCTTTACGGCTATCAGCCTCCCCTTTTTCCTTCTCAAGAGGTAGACATTTCGGTTCCGTCTGTCCAGGCCCATGTCCGTCGGTGCCGTCAGACCTGGCGGCGAGCCCGTGCTGCACTGCTCAGGACCTCTGGCTGTTACCAATGCTTGGCGGATCGTCATCGCACCCCTGCTCCGGACTACTCCGGTGACCAGCTATGGCTCTCTACCAAGGATCTACCCTTGAAATCGGACGCTAAGAAACTGTCCTCCAGGTATATTGGTCCCTTTCCCATTGTCAAAGTCATTAACCCCTCTGTGGTCCGTCTGAAGCTGCCCCGCACTCTCCGGGTTCACCCTTCCTTCCATGTGTCCTGCCTCAAACCTGTCTCTACCAGCCCTCTAGTTCCTCCGGCCCCCCCACCCCCACCTCCTTGTATGATCAACGATAATCCGGCTTACACCGTTCGTCATCTCCTGGACTCTCGTCGCCGTGGTCGCGGCCTGCAGTATCTCGTGGACTGGGAGGGATATGGCCCGGAGGAGAAGTGTTGGGTCCCTCGTCGCCTGGTCCTGGATGCAAACCTCATCCGGGATTTCCACAGGACGCACCCTGACGGGTCTGGTAGGTCGCCCGGTGGCGCCCCTCGGAGGGGGGGGGGTACTGTCACAGCCTCTCGCCCTTGACATCAAAGCGATCGCCCCTGACACCTGCTGACCCCCCCCTCACCCCTGTACGCCAGCTGGCCATCAAAGCAGTCGCCGCTCTCCCTTGACATCAAAGTGATCGCCATCACCCTTAAAAAGCCTCCACTGTGGACCAGTCTTCGCTGGAACGTCGCCTTTCATGGACTTCTGCCTGCCTGTCTACCTGCCACTGAGCCAACTCCTGCTCTACCCCCGAGATCGGTCACTTCAATAAAGACTTGATTCTTCCCTTACCTGGTTGTCCCGTCTGCTTTTGGGTTCTTTCCTGATACGTGACATAAGGGTGGTTATTAAGTGATAAGAGAGGCTTTTATATTAAAAGGTAAGAGACGTTATGTTTAAGGGATAAGGGATAAGATATGATGTTGTTGTCATTAAGAGATTAGAGAGGTTTTCTCATTAAAAGATAACAGTCTTGATGCATGTTCAATAATCTCGGTAAGAGAATCACAGAAGGTTGAATCAGTTCATGTGGACACAACGTTTATTGACAGATACGTTTCATCATCATCTATGTGACCTCTTCACTCTCAACTGACTGCAGGTATCCTACCCTTATAAAAATACAGTGACTGCAGGGATCCCCACTCTTATAAACAATACAGTGGCATAACGACCCAAACCAACGATGTTTCATATGCAAATATGGGCGTGACCATTGAGCATGTGTACTATTCACATTCCCCAATCCTCTGTGAATAGTACACATGGCCATTGAAAAACTTGTTAATGGTCACGCCCCATATTTGCATATGAAACTGGTCGTTTGTTTGGGTGGTTATGCTACTGTATTGTTTATAAGGGGTGCAGTTGAGACTGAAGAGGTCAGTTAGATGAGTGATGAAACATCCATCCATTATCTGAACCGCTTATCCTGCTCTCGGGGTCACGAGATGCTGGAGCCTATTCCAGCAGTCATTAGGCGGCAGGCGGGGAGACACCCTGGACATGCCGCCAGGCCATCACACAGACCCCCCCCCATTCACACACATTCACACCTAAAGACAATTTAGTACAGCCGATTCACCTGACCTCCATGTCTTTTGGACTGTGGTAGGAAACCGGAGCACCCGGAGGAAACCCACGCAGCCTTTGGGAGAACATGCAAACACCACACAGAGGACGACCCAGGACGACCCCCAAGTTTGGACTACTCCGGGGCTCGAATCCAGGACCTTCTTGCTGTGAGACGACCGCGCTAACCACTGCACCAATGTGCCGCCTAACCAATGAAACGTATCTGTCCATAAACGTTGTGTCCAGATGGACTGATTCAACCTTCTGTGATAAGAGATAAGAGGTGTTCTTATAGCAGATAGCTAGTAGATGGTGAGCAGTAGATGAAGGTAGATTGTAGAAGAATAAATTAATGTTGGAGAATTAGTGTTAGCGTAGTGAATGGTCAGAATTTAGGAGGAAAATAAATGTCAAACTAGTTTTGTGTAAAACCAAAATCTGTACCTGTGAGCTCTTGAGTGAAACATCTCTACATTGTGACTGAATAAATAGAGTGAAGTGCTTAAATCTGTTCCCCACCTGTAACATCGGGGTAAGGGCTGGGGGTGTGATGTTCTCTGATGGCTGAAAGAAGACAGAATTAGAGAAGTTATTTATAAATGTAAATACATTATTTAAAAAAGATACACCATAAATTACAGCTGTTGTATTCCCTGAAAAAGGAAATTTCGTGGTGAGGGTTCAAGTTTGGAGTTGAGGTTTAACTTGACCTTCACCATCATCTTTTATGGTGCAGTTTTAGAAACAGCTTTTCTTTGCACTTCCATTGGATTTTTTTTTCTAAAGTTGCTTTCACCATTTTGTCCCCTTCTATTGCTCATCTGTCTCTTGTATGTCTCTCCTCTAGTCCTCCGTCAATCTCCTCCATCACTTCTCTCTCCTCTTTGCTGCTGCGTCTCCATAGAGGAAAACATGTTTAATTCAGTCATTCCAGAAGAACTGTTTTCACAGCACGTACTCTGCCGTTAAGCTCCAGGATGTACATAATTCGCTGCCGTTAAGCTCCAGGATGTACATAACTCTAGGATGCACACCATTCCTAGGAACAATTTAGTACTGCCAATTCACCTGACCTACATGTCTTTGAACTGTGGGAGGAAACCGGAGCCCCCGGAGGAAACCCACGCAGACATGGGGAGAACATGAAAACTCCACACACAGGAAGAACCGGGATGACCCACCAAGGTTGGACTACCCCGGGGCTCGAACCCAGGGGTAGTCCAACCTTGGACACACCTCCTCCGATACATGTGGAGTCACCAGCCGCTTCTTTTCACCTGACAGTGAGGAGTTTCACCAGGTGGATGTAGCACGTGGGAGGATCATGCTATTCCCCCCAGTTCTCCCTCCCCCCCAAACAGGCTCCGCGACTGACCGACCAGAGGAGGCGCCAGTGCAGTGACCAGGACACATACCCACATCCAGCTTCCCACCCACAGACACAGCCAATTGTGACTGTAGGGATGTCCAACCAAGCTGGAGGCAACACAGGGATTCAAACCAGCGATCCCCATGTTGGTAGGCAACAGAATAGACTGCTACACCACCCAGACGCTTAAAGTACATGAGTAATTTGACTCCGGTTCACAGCAGCTTCTAGCACTTGAATACATCACTCACACACAAAAACTAAAAAGAAAACCAAAAGAAATAAATGGAAGAAAAACAGCACATTGGAGACCAGCACATCTGCACAACGGCACACTGGAGACCAACACGTCTACACAACAGCACACTGGAGACCAACACGTCTCCACAACAGCACACTGGAGACCAGCATGTCTACACAACAGCACAGTGGAGACCAGCAACTGCACAAAGGCACACTGGAGACCAGCACATCTGCACAACAGCACACTGGAGACCAGCACGTCTGTACAACAGCACACTGGAGACCAGCACATCTGCACAACAGCACACTGAAGACCAGCACATCTGCACAACAGCACACTGGAGACCAGCATGTCTACACAACAGCACAGTGGAGACCAGCACGTCTGAACAAAGGCACACTGGAGACCAGCACGTCTACACAACAGCACACTGGAGACCAGCACGTCTACACAACAGCACACTGGAGACCAGCACGTCTGCACAACGGCACACTGGAGACCAGCACGTCTGCACAACGGCACAGTGGAGACCAGCACGTCTGCACAACGGCACACTGGAGACCAGCACGTCTGTACAATGGCACACTGGAGACCAGTACGTCTACACAACGGCACACTGGAGACCAGCATGTCTGCACAACAGCACAGTGGAGACCAGCATGTCTGCACAACAGCACACTGGAGACCAGCATGTCTACACAAAGGCACACTGGAGACCAGCACGTCTGCACAACGGCACACTGGAGACCAGCACGTCTACACAACAGCACACTGGAGACCAGCACGTCTACACAACAGCACAGTGGAGACCAGCACGTCTGCACAACAGCACAGTGGAGACCAGCATGTCTGCACAACAGCACACTGGAGACCAGCATGTCTACACAAAGGCACACTGGAGACCAGCACGTCTGCACAACAGCACACTGGAGACCAGCATGTCTGCACAACAGCACACTGGAGACCAGCACATCTGCACAACAGCACACTGGAGACCAGCATGTCTATTCAACGGCACACTGGAGACCAGCACGTCTGCACAACGGCACACTGGAGACCAGCACGTCTGCACAACAGCACACTGGAGACCAGCATGTCTGCACAACGGCACACTGGAGACCAGCACGTCTGTACAATGGCACACTGGAGACCAGCACGTCTACACAACAGCACACTGGAGACCAGCACGTCTACACAACGGCACACTGGAGACCAGCACGTCTACACAACAGCACACTGGAGACCAGCACGTCTGCACAACAGCACAGTGGAGACCAGCATGTCTGCACAACAGCACACTGGAGACCAGCACGTCTACACAACAGCACAGTGGAGACCAGCACGTCTGTACAACAGCACACTGGAGACCAGCATGTCTATACAACAGCACACTGGAGACCAGCATGTCTATACAACAGCACACTGGAGACCAGCATGTCTATACAACAGCACAGTGGAGACCAGCACATCTGTACAACAGCACACTGGAGACCAGCACGTCTACACAACAGCACAGTGGAGACCAGCACATCTGTACAACAGCACACTGGAGACCAGCATGTCTATACAACAGCACACTGGAGACCAGCACGTCTACACAACAGCACACTGGAGACCAGCATGTCTATACAACAGCACACTGGAGACCAGCATGTCTGTACAACAGCACACTGGAGACCAGCATGTCTATACAACAGCACACTGGAGACCAGCATGTCTATACAGCAGCACACTGGAGACCAGCATGTCTATACAGCAGCACACTGGAGACCAGCACGTCTGTACAACAGCACACTGGAGACCAGCACGTCTGTACAACAGCACACTGGAGACCAGCATGTCTATACAACAGCACACTGGAGACCAGCACGTCTGTACAACAGCACACTGGAGACCAGCATGTCTGCACAATAGCACAGTGGAGACCAGCACGTCTGTACAATGGCACACTGGAGACCAGCACGTCTACACAACAGCACGCTGGAGACCAGCACGTCTACTGAACAGCACGCTGGAGACCAGTACGTCTGCACAACAGCACACTGGAGACCAGCACGTCTGCACAACAGCACACTGGAGACCAGCATGTCTGCACAATAGCACACTGGAGACCAGCACGTCTACACAACAGCACAGTGGAGACCAGCACGTCTGCACAACAGCACACTGGAGACCAGCATGTCTATACAACAGCACACTGGAAACCAGCACGTCTGTACAACGGCACACTGGAGACCAGCACGTCTACACAACAGCACACTGGAGACCAGCACGTCTACACAACAGCACACTGGAGACCAGCATGTCTGCACAATAGCACACTGGAGACCAGCACGTCTACACAACAGCAAAGTGGAGACCAGCACGTCTGTACAACAGCACACTGGAGACCAGCATGTCTATACAACAGCACACTGGAGACCAGCATGTCTATACAACAGCACACTGGAGACCAGCACGTCTACACAACAGCACACTGGAGACCAGCATGTCTGCACAACAGCACACTGGAGACCAGCACGTCTGCACAACAGCACACTGGAGACCAGCACGTCTGCACAACAGCACACTGGAGACCAGCACGTCTACACAACAGCACACTGGAGACCAGCATGTCTGCACAACAGGTATGTCGCTACTATAGAGTTTTGTTAGGGTTGGGTAATCAACAACCTGTGCCCATATATTATACCATATTGCTTATATACAATATTGCCCATACATAAGAATATGTATGGGCAATATACCATACCACAACTCCACAACCCATCATGGCCATATACAATGCTATATACTCCTGATATATTACACTATATTATCTTATGTACCAAAAGTATACACTATATATTCACCTGCCATCCACCTCACAAGTACATATGTACTATAATATATACCTATGTTACAACCACAACAATAACAGCAATCGTTTGTAACCAGTATACTGCAGTTGTATGTGTATTTACAATGGTACATTTGTGTTGCACATGTGGTTTAAAAAGTAGAGTACATGGTAGACATGTAGGTCACACATTTCGACCAGAGGGGGCTATTTACAGTGTGGTATTTACGTAATGCGTCAAATTTATTTGTATAGCCCAGTATCACAAATTACAAATGTGCCTCAGTGCGCCTTACAGCAACACAACATCCTGTCCTTAGACCCTCACATGGGATAAGGAACAATTGCCTAAAAACCTTTAACTGGGAGAAGAAACAGGAAGAAACCTCAGGGAGAGCAAAAGAGGAGGATCTCTCTCCCAAGACGCACAATATGCAATGATGTTGTGTTTACACAATTTACACAATACAAGGGTGGCACAGTGGTCAGCACCGTTGCCTCACAGCAAGAAGGTCCTGGGTTCAAACCCCAGGATATCCCAGGTCCTTTCTGTGTGGCGTTTGCATGTTCTTCCCGTGTCTGTGTGGGTTTCCTCCGGGTGCTCCGGTTTCCTCCCACCATTAAAAGGCATGCATGTTAGGGTTAATACTCCTGCCTGTGCCCCTGAGCAAGGGAAATGGAAAGAAGAACTAGAGTTGGTCCCTGGGTGCTGCAGCGCTCCTATACGATAGGATGGGTTACATGCAGAAGACCAATTCATTGTAAGAATACAATTCGTTTTAAGAATACAATGTCAGATGAAGTGGCTTTCATTCTTTCATCCAATGACAGAGGACAAATAACAGAAGGATCATGGAATTATAAGATATATGAAGAATATGATGAGGAGAATGCCAAGCAGTGTCCAGGTGCCACCAGAACAGCCCAGGATCTGAGCCACGTGACCACCATCACCATGTAGACCTGACAAAAGGACAGACTGCACATGCACACAGGGGAGACTCACATGACACCATTTACATGCACGGGTGAAGAGACAAGAAAAACCATTAGTAACACATCGGAGTGAGAAAAGGCTTAACATTGAAACCGGATATGAAATTATAATACATACATATATATATAGATATATATATATTCACACACACAAACACACACATACACACATATATACACACACACACACACACACATATATATATATATATACACACACACACACACACACACACACATATATATACACACACACACACACACAAACAATATACACTCACTGGCCACTTTATTAGGTACACCTTGCTAGTACCGGGTTGGACCCCCTTTTGCCTTCAGAACTGCCTTAATCCTTCGTGGCATAGATTCAACAAGGTACTGGAAACATTCCTCAGAGAGTTTAGTCCATATTGACATGATAGCATCACGCAGTTGCTGCAGATTTGTCGGCTGCACATCCATGATGCGAATCTCCCGGTCCACCACATCCCAAAGGTGCTCTATTGGATTGAGATCTGGTGACTGTGGAGGCCATTTGAGTACAGTGAACTCATTGTCATGTTCAAGAAACCAGTCTGAGATGATTCGAGCTTTATGACATGGCGCGTTATCCTGTTGGAAGTAGCCATCAGAAGATGGGAACACTGTGGTCATAAAGGGATGGAAATGGCCAGCAACAATACTCAGGTAGGCTGTGGCGTTGACACGATGCTCAATTGGTACTAAGGGGCCCAAAGTGTGCCAAGAAAATATCCCCTACACCATTACACCACCACCACCAGCCTGAACCGTTGATACAAGGCAGGATGGATCCATGCTTTCATGTTGTTGACGCCAAATTCTGACCCTACCATCCGAATGTCGCAGCAGAAATCGAGACTCATCAGACCAGGCAACGTTTTTCTAATCTTATATTGTCCAATTTTGGTGAGCCTGTGCGAATTGTAGCCTCAGTTTCCTGTTCTTAGCTGACGGGAGTGGCACCCGGTGTGGTCTTCTGCTGCTGTAGCCCATCTGCCTCAAGGTTCGACGTGTTGTGCGTTCAGAGATGCTCTTCTGCATACCTCGGTTGTAATGAGTGGTTATTTGAGTTACTGTTGCCTTTCTATCAGCTCGAACCAGTCTGGCCATTCTCCTCTGACCTCTGGCATCAACAAGGTATTTTTGCCCGCAGAACTGCCGCTCACTGGATACTTTCTCTTTTTCGGACCATTCTCTGTAAACCCTAGAGATGGTTGTGCGTGAAAATCCCAGTAGTTCAGCAGTTTCTGAAATACTCAGACCAGCCCGTCTGGCACCAACCAACCATGCCACGTTCAAAGTCACTTAAATCACCTTTCTTCCCCATTCTGATGCTCGGTTTGAACTGCAGCAGATCGTCTTGACGATGTCTACATGCCTAAATGCATTGAGTTGCTGCCATGTGATTGGCTGATTAGAAATTTGCGTTAACGAACAGTTGGACAGGTGTGCCTAATAAAGTGGCCAGTGAGTGTATATATATATATATACACACACACACATATATATACACACACACTATATATATATATATACATATATTATATATATATATAAACACACACACACACACACACACACATATATATATATATATATAATAAAAGTGATGAGGAGGATGGAGGATGCCAAGCAGTTTCGTGGTGGCAATCACCGTCACCGTGGAGACCTTGAAGAAGGACAGACTTGATAATTTGCTGGTGCCCCCGGCGGCGGCCATCAGGCCTCTGGAGCTTGTTCAGAAAGCTGCAGCTCATCTGGTGTTCAACCGCTCTAAGTTCTCCCACACAACTCCCCTTCTCATGTCCCTACACTGGCTCCCAGTAGCTGCTCACATCCCGTTTAAGACTCTGGTTCTAGCCTACAGGGCAGTGAAAGGAACAGCTCCTTCCTATCTCCAGGCCATGGTCAAGCCCTACACCCCCCCCGACCACTTGGCTCTGCTGCCTCGGGACGCCTGGTTGCCCCGTCGCTCAGAGGGCCCTGCTGTCGATCGACCTGGTCCCGGCTCTGTTGTGTCCTGGCCCCACAGTGGTGGACTGAACTCCCCACTAATGTCAGGACAGCGGAGTCGCTGCCCATCTTTCGGTGCAGGTTGAAAACTCACCTCTTCAAGAACTACTACCCTGTTACTTGTTCTTGGCACTTATTGTATTCACTCATTAGAAAAAAAAACCCTCTGTCTTACGGTTTTACTTAAGCTCTGGTTTTGCTCTTAGATGCTTGTTCAGATGCACTTGTGACCTCTGATGACTAGTAGTTCTCCTGATTTCCCACGTTAAATGATGCACTTATTGTAAGTCGCTTTGTGTTGACATATATGAAATGTGTGCTCTCAATTGTAGAAGTAAACCTATATTTTTGTATTAACACATTGGCAGACGTGAGTACATACGTGTACTGTGTGATGGACAATGATGGCAGCCAATGAAATGCGCCGAGATTGACACATGGTCTGTGCGTATATAACAGTGCACCTGTCAGTAAAGTTTCTCTTTCTACGTTGATTCCAGTAAGAGAAGAACTGACGCCCTACTGTGTGTGTATTTATTCCTCTGTTGTAGAGCCGAAGGAACGGAGAAGACCGTAGGTTCACACTTTAGCCGTGTAGGCAACTTTCTTTAATCCACGGTAAATCAGAGAGCAACCAAACCACAGCTCGACTGAGCGGAGGTGGCAAGAATAATCAGAAAACTGGCTGGACAACCATAACTTAACCCTGCGTTAACCTGCCAGGGCAACCATGACTTAACCCTTAGTTCCTGGGTTGAATTCTGTCCCCAATACGTGTCCACCACATGAGCCCCCCCAGAATTCGCCCTAGTAATCGAAGTCAGGCAGGCGCGGGGGGACAACAGGCCGTCCGCGGCGGCTCCGGATAACAGGGGCCGGAGTGTCTCTGGGAGGCATTGACGCGGGCCTGTGGAGGTCGGCCTGAGGAGCAGAAGAGGCAGCTCGGGCCTCCACGGGGGGAGGAGGCGGAGCCGGGGGACGACCGCGACGAGGAGGTTGGGCTAACTCCAACGGCTGCGTCAAGTCCAGGTGTGCGGGTTTAACTCGGTCCACTGAAACATGCTCGGCCGTGCCCCCAAAATCCACCACCAGGTGCTTAGTTCCCCGTTCCAGGACGCGGAAGGGGCCGTCATAAGGGGGTTGCAGAGGGGGGCGGTGTGCGTCGTGACGGATGAACACGTAGTCCGCTGACTGCAGACCTGGGGGCACCTGGGACACCGGCGAGCCGTGTTGGGCGGTAGGGACGGGTGTGAAAGCTCTGACCCCGTCCAGCAAGGAGGCTCGTTGGTCCACAGCTGACCAGGGACGCGTTGCATTGGGCATGAAATCGCCTGGGACTCGCAGCGGCGTGCCGTACACCAGCTCCGCAGAGGAGGCTTGTAGGTCTTCCTTCGGGGCGGTCCGCAGGCCCAGCATGACCCATGGGAGCTTGTCGACCCAGTTGCAGTCCTTGAGAGTAGCCCGAAGCGCAGCCTTCATGGACCGGTGGAAGCGCTCACATAGGCCGTTCGCCTGAGGGTGGTAGGCGGTAGTGCGATGAAGCTTGACGCCCAGAGCCTCACCCACAGCACTCCATAGCTCTGAGGTAAACTGTGGCCCGCGGTCAGATGAAAGGTCGGAAGGCGTACCGAAACGTGAGACCCACGACCCAATAAAAGCCCGGGCCACATCAGCAGACGTCGTGGATGCCAGGGGAACAGCTTCAGGCCAGCGCGTAGTCCTGTCCACCACAGTGAAGAGGTAGGTGAACCCATGGGAGGGGGGTAGGGGACCAACCAGGTCGACGTGGACATGGTCAAATCGTCTCTCCGGCACTGCGAAGCGTTCCAGGGGCGCCTTAATGTGGCGGTGTATCTTAGCCCGCTGACAGGCAACACACGAGTCGGCCCACGCTTTCACGTCTCTCTTAAGTCCCTCCCACACAAACTTAGCAGAGGTCAGGCGCACGGATGGCTTACCGCCTGGATGAGAGAGGCCGTGCACAGCTTCAAATACGGGGCGTCTCCAGCTGTACGGGACGATGGGCCTGGGCTGTCCTGTGGAGACGTCACACAGGAGGGTGGCACCTGTGTCGCTGAAAGGAACGTCCTGCAGGCGGAGCCCCGTGTCGGAGGCCCGGAGACGGAGGATGCTCGGGTCCGTGGCCTGGTCAACGGCCATCTGTGCATAGTCAAGGCCTAGGTGGACCGCTCCAATCACTGCCCTAGAGAGGCAGTCAGCTACCTGGTTAGACTTACCAGCGACGTGCTGGATGTCGGTAGTGAATTCCGAAATGTAGGAGAGTTGTCGCTGCTGGCGAGCGGACCATGGCTCGGCCGTCTTGGACATGGCAAACGTGAGGGGCTTGTGGTCCACGTACGCAGTAAACTCGCGGCCCTCTAGCAGGAAACGGAAATGCCGGACAGCGAGCCAGAGACCGAGGAGTTCCCTGTCAAAAGTACTATACTTGCGCTCTCGGGGTGTAAGCTGGCGACTGAAAAAGGCCAAAGGCTGCCAAGCCCCCCCCACCCACTGTTCGTGAACCGCACCAACAGCATAGTCCGATGCATCCGTGGTTATGGAAATAGGCGCTGTAGGTGAAGGATGCGCTAGCAGGGTAGCCTGGGAGAGCGCAGCTTTAGTCTCGGTGAACGCACGGTCCCGCTCTGCTGTCCAGTCGACCGCCTGGTTGGGGGACATGCCTTTCAGCGCCTCGTACAGTGGCCGGATGATAAAGGCGGCTCGGGGAATGAAGCGGTGGTAGAATGTCACCATCCCGATGAACTCCCTGAGCGCACGAGCTGTTTGGGGGCGCGGAAAGGCCGCCACCGCTTCCACCTTTGAGGGCAGGGGGACTGCCCCGTCCCCAGTGATGCGATGCCCGAGGAAATCAATGGCTGTCAGCCCGAACCGGCACTTCGCCGGGTTGACGATCAGCCCATGCTGGCTGAGGCGTGTGAAGAGGGCATGAAGATGGGACAGGTGTTCTTCCTTGGAGGCGCTGGCGATGAGTATGTCGTCCAAATAGACGAAGAGGAAAGGAAGGCCACGGAGCACTGAATCCATCAGCCGCTGAAAGGACTGGGCCGCGTTTTTGAGTCCAAATGGCATTCGTAGGAATTCAAATAGGCCGAATGGGGTAGTCACCGCTGTCTTGGGGATGTCTGAGGGGTGCACGGGAACTTGATGATAACCACGGACCAGGTCGACTTTTGAGAAGACGCATTTGCCAGACAGGTTTGCAGAAAAGTCCTGGATATGCGGGACAGGATAGCGGTCGGGCGTGGTGGCGTCATTTAGTCGGCGGTAGTCCCCGCATGGGCGCCAACCTCCATCAGGCTTAGCGACGATGTGGAGTGGGGACGCCCACGGGCTGTCAGAGCGGCGGATGATCCCCATGCGTTCCAGGTGCTCGAACTCAGACTTGGCAATGGCGAGTTTGGCGGGGTCGAGACGCCTGGCTCTGGTGTAGACCGGGGGCCCCTTCGTAGCAATGTGATGCTCCACCCCATGCTTAGCGGTGGGTGCAGAGAAGGTAGGCTGGGTGAGGTCAGGGAACTCAGCGAGGAGGCGGGTGAACTTGTCTGCCTCTGAGAGAGAGTTGGCTAGACCTGCATAGGCCGCTTCCCTCCGCGTACATGCGAAGGAGGAGAAGGTTAAGGCATCGACCAGACGGCTGTTCTGAATGTCCACTAGCAAACCGTAAGCGCACAAAAAATCAGCTCCGAGGAGGGGAAGCGTTACATTGGCCATGACGAACTCCCACGTGAAACGTTGTCCACCAAAACACAGTTCTACAGACCGCACGCCGTAGGTGTGGATAGGGCTGCCGTCAGCCGTCGCCAACTGGGGGCCCCGCTCCCCGCCCATGATGTCGACGTCAGTAGCAGGGAGCACGCTTCTCTGTGCGCCCGTGTCACAAAGAAATCGCCGACCGGAGATGGTGTCGAGGATGAAGAGTAGCCTGCTCGTATCGCCAACACTCATGGCCACTACTGAGTGTTGGCCCTCTCGTTTCCCGTCGGCCTGTAGTTGCAGGGGGAACGGCACCGTTTAGCTTTCGCACCAAATCGAGCGTGGTACATACAGAGTCCAGAGGGCTTGTAGCGGTCTGATGCTGTGGCGCCACCGTCGGGCCACGCCCGCGATGTCGGCGGGGGGCCAGTGAAGGTAGGAGCCAGCACCCCGGCATGGGAGGAACGTTGTGTAGCGACGAAGAATCGGTCAGCCTCCTTTGCCAGCTCACGGGGATCAGTGATGGTGGAGTTAGCGAGCGCAGTCTGGACGTGGGGCGGCATGTTGCGCAGAAACAGCTCCATAAACAGGAAACATGGCTTTTCTTGACCCAGTAGGTTTAACATCCTGCTCATTAGCTCCGATGGTTTGCCATCTCCCAAGCCCTGAATTGCGAAGAGGCGACGTGCTCTCTCCGTTGTTGACAGTTCAAAAGTTTCAAGGAGGAGATGTTTAAGTGCGGCGTATTTACCATCGGCCGGTGGGTTGGTTATGAAACCGCTTATCCTGGAAGCCGTAGCGCACCCCAGCGCTGCCAATACGTAGTAGTACCTGGTCTCGTCTGCTGTTATGTCTCTGAGCGCGAACTGTGCCTCAGCCTGCGCGAACCATGTAGCCGCGGAAGACTCCCAAAACTCCGGCAGTTTAATTGCAACGGCGTTCGTAGCCATAATGTGTGTGGTTTCAGAAAACTTATCCGAAAACCGACGTCGGGGTCACCAGTGTAGAGCCGAAGGAACGGAGAAGACCGTAGGTTCACACTTTAGCCGTGTAGGCAACTTTCTTTAATCCACGGTAAATCAGAGAGCAACCAAACCACAGCTCGACTGAGCGGAGGTGGCAAGAATAATCAGAAAACTGGCTGGACAACCATAACTTAACCCTGCGTTAACCTGCCAGGGCAACCATGACTTAACCCTTAGTTCCTGGGTTGAATTCTGTCCCCAATACGTGTCCACCACACTGTAAAGTTAACATTTACTTCTGTCTAGCACTGGGTCTGCACGCCAGAATCGCTTAACAGTTCAACTCTGACAGCAGGTTCTGGGCCCAGAGTTACCCAGAGGTAGTTATCAAGCGATTTGCCCCCGAGAGACATACCGCAACGTACCGCGTGTGTGGGCTAGCATGCTAGCACCATGACCAGGAGGGTCGCCGAGTCAAACAGCAGGGACGGGAGACCCGGGATGGGAAGATCGAGCAGCCGTTGGTCTCGACTAGTGTTTGACGGAGATGAAAATAACTATGAACTGAGGGAGACGACATTTTTTTGGGGCATCTTGGGTTACAAGGGCTAAAGGACACTATTTTAAACGAACCTACCGACGATGATGGACGGGCAGCAGATGGAGCGGAAAAGGCCGAGAGGTCTACGCGGAGCTAATCCGGTTTCTGGATGATAGAAGTGTGTCGCTGGTAATGCGGGAAGCAGCGGACGATGGGCGAGAAGCGCTGAAAATGCTGAGAGACTATTATGCAGGGAAAGGGAAGCCGCGGATCATTAGCCTGTATACGGAACTGACGTCACTTCAGCATGTATACGGAACTGACGTCACTTCAGCCTGTATACGGAACGGACGTCACTTCAGCAGTGGAGCAGTGAGCGTGTGACTGAATACGTTCTCCGCGCAGAGACAGCCCGCACCGCATGGAGAAACGCTGGTGTGATACTGAGTGATGGGCTGCTAGTAGCAATGATTTTGAAGGGACTACCAGAAGCATTCAAACCGTTCGCCATTCATGTCACGCAAAGTGATGTGACGAGGTCTTTTGCCCAATTCAAAACGAAACTACGGAGCCACGAGGACACTGGGAACATGCGCACAACAGCACCCGACCAAAACGTCATGAAGGCGCGAGTGCAGCCGAGTGCGAGACCCGCTCTGGCGCCTGCTGGTGATCGGCGAGCCGCGAGTGCGGACATAGTGTGCTTCAGATGTGGCCTTAAAGGACACAATGCCAGGACATGTCAACGCAAGCAGTGGTGTGTTGTCGGTGCAAAAGCACCACACATCGGGACGCAATCTGCAGACGGAGACAGCGGCGGGACGACGCGCGACAAGTGTCCGAGGAGGCGAGCAAGAAGGTGGATGCATTCCTGACGAGAGACGGGGACCAGCCAGGGCGCGGTGTCAAGATGAGAGGTCTGATGGTGGACACGGGAGCAACTTCACATATCATCACGGATATAGCAAAGCTCAAGAACTTCAACGACAGGTTCCAGGCCGAGACACACAGCGTGGAGTTGGCTGATGGCACAAGGAGCCACGGAATCGCAGAGCGCAGAGGAGACGCAGAGGGCGACGTCACAACACGACGCTGAGACGGGCGTACTCCGCTCTGCCAGCGGAGCGACCGTAATCTTCAGGGGAGGAAAGGACGGTCTACGAGACAGAGACGGTACACAATTCCACATTCACGAGCATAACAGACTATACTACTTGCACACAGTAAGCGATGAATGTGATGACCAATGTAAAGCGTGTTTTGATATGCAGACATGGCATGAGATTCTAGGGCACCGTCATTACGATGGTATTCAGAAATTACAAAATGTTGTTGATGGTATGATAATCAAGGGCAAAGTAGACAAACCTACCCTACATTGCGAAGTGTGCACTCAGGGAAAATATATCCAAACTAGGAATAGGTAGCCTGATGTGAGAGCCAAAGCAGCTCTAGAGTTGGTACACACAGATCTAGCGGGACCAATAGACCCAGAGTCCAGAGACGGGTATAGGTTTGCGTTATCATTCACTGATGAGTATTCCAGTGCAGTGTTCGTGTACTTTCTAAAGAATAAGAGTGACACAGTGCAAGCAACAGAGAAGTTTCTTGGTGACACAGCCCCATACGGGAAAATTAAATGTATCAGATCTGATAATGGTACAGAATTCATGGGAAAGAATTACCAGGCACTGCTCAGCAGAAATGCAATTAGGCATGAGACCTCAGCACCATACTCATCACATCAGAATGGTACAGCTGAGTGAAACTGGCAAACCCTGTTTGACATGGCAAGGTGTATGCTAATAGAGAGCGAGTTGCCAAAAGTGTTATGGACCTATGCAGTGCAAACAGCAGCTGTAGTGAGGAACAGATGATTTTGCAATCGCACAAAACAGATGCCTTACTTAATGTTGACAGGAAAACGGTCTAACATTTCTAGGATGCAAAGGTTTGGGTCAGCGTGTTATGCCGATAAACATGACAAGAGAAAACTAGACAGTGTGAGAAAGGAATCTTTGTCGGGTACGACAAGAATAGCCAAGCCTACATGGTCTATTATCCTGACAATGGGAAAGTGCAGAAGCACAGACTGGTTAAGTTTGTGACAAAAACAATTCCAGAGCAGCAGACACAGACTGACATGATGCCTGATGACGATGACTTCGAGGTGCAGAATAGGGCTAGAAAGACCAGGCAAAATACTGATGTTAGTCCAGGATGTACTCAGAGCCAGGTCCCAGTAACTTGGTCTGAGGTGAACAGCAAAACACAGACGGGTGAGCCCAGCCATGAGCCTACACGATACCCTTTTAGAGGGAGGAAGAAACCAGGTTATTTAAGTGAATATGTATCTGATGAGGAGAGTGATGATCAGGTACTGACGAACATAGATTACTGTTACAGACTGATGTGTAATGTACCGCTAACATTCAGGGAAGTGGTAACCTCAACTAACTCAAAGGAATGGATTAATGCAATGGATGATGAAATGCAATCGCTCTGACAAATACAAGGCACGATATGTAGCTAAGGGATACAGTCAAAAGATGGGTATAGACTATGAGGAGACATTTTCTCCTGCTGCTAACTTGACCACTATCAGAGTATTGATGCAAAAAGCAGTGCAGGAAAACCTGATTTTACATCAGATGGATGTCAAAACTGCCTACCTACATGCACCAATAGATTGCGAGATTTTCCTGGAACAACCAGACTTAGCTCCTCTAAGTTGAGTATCGGTTAACAGATGAGAGCTAATGTTAAGCTAGGCTAACGCCTGAAGCTACATGGCTATGTAGTTAATGTATTTCTGTTTGTACTTTATATCTAGCTCTTACGGTGGTTTGGAGTTTTTAAATAAATGAAAAATCATCAGTTGAAGTGTTGACCATCATTTGGTGGGGATGCTACAGTAAGAGCTTAACCTGCCCCTGCTACATCACGCTGCCTATGTCATCCAAGGCTGGCGCGACACGGCGCGGCGCACAAAGCGCAGTGAGTTGCAGCACGTTGTGTGATGGCCAAGGGAGACGGAAAGGATAGCATACAGCTACACGCAAAATGGATGACAGTACGGAACAGATAAATAAGCTACAAACGGCAATACAAGAAAGTAGAAGTTTACTGCACCAAGGGGAATGTGAAGACGTGTTTAGGCAGGAATTAAAGGAGATAAATGAAAGCACGGAAAACCGACTAGGTGAGCTTCCGCATGAAATGGGTAATGATGAGCTAACTTGACCACGACGTTCAGAACGTCCTCCCAAGCCCACGGAGAAAATGCTAGCTCACCAAAGGGAGGAACTAAGTAAAAAGGAAAAAAAGACTGCTTAGCCTGTATGAACAATGGAACAGTCAAATCAGAGCATCCAAAGAAAATTTAAAGAAAGACATATCAGAACGTGAATTGGCTACTATGGCAGACACCATCGAAAAAGGAACGAATGAAGTTATGAAAATGTATGATGAAATAAGAGAGCGAGTTACACCATCCACTGAACTTAGACGCAAAATTGATGCATGCGAGGCTCTAAGTAAAGACATTGTGAAAATAGTCTTTGAATGCCTATCAGCGATAGATGGCGAGTTTGATGAAGAGCTCAAAAGGCGCCGTCTTCGTCAGCTATGAGCCCATGACTATGCTCACTCCATATATGATACTACCTCTTAGTCAGGAGCTAATCAGCACTCTGAATCCATGAGCATAGCTGCAAAAAGGGCTGAGGCAGCTGCAGAGCTTACTGCAAAAGAAGCACAATACAAAATAATGCAAGAAGAAAGAAAGCAGGGAGAAAAAATAAGAATGATGGAAGAACAACATAGAAAGGAGCTAGACATACAGCGATCTGAATTAGAGCGTCTACAAGCAGAAAAGGACATGGAGGATGTTCGTGCTAGACTGGAGATCTATAACGGAGAACTCAAGCAGCAAAGTGTTAGTCAGCCCATACAACAGAATAACAGGCAGCTTGATTTCAATGCACTCATAGACCATCCAGTTCACTACATCAAATGGAAAGCCTCATTCAAGTCTCGTATTGACGAAATTAGTATTTCCTCGGCCGATAAGCTCTGTTACTTAAAGAAATACATCAGTGGCCCTGCTCTTAAATGCCTTGAAGGCACTTCTTATAGAGACGATGATGAGGCATATAGAGATGCATGGAATAAGCTCAACCAACGCTATGGTCAGCCTTTTATCATACAACGAGCTTTCAGAGGCAAGCTGTCAAAATGGCCGAAAATACAGCCGAAAGATGCAGAAGGCTTAAGAACATTTGCTGATTTCCTGAATGCCTGTCTACAAGCCACGCCTGATGTGAAGGGCCTAGAAATATTAAATGACTTTGAAGAAAACCAAAAGCTAATGCATAAAGTTCCAGATTGGCTGGCATCCCGTTGGAATCATCAGGTCACAGTGGCACTTATGGACGGTAAAGAGTTTCTCACCTTCCAAGACATTGCTAACTTTGTCACCCTCGAAGCAGAGATAGCATGCAACCCAGTTACTTCCCTACATGCTCTTCACTCATATAATTCATGCTAGGACAGAAGAAGCACAAAGGAATCCAAGGGAAACAAAGCCAATGTCCTCAGCATCCAAACTGCTGTAAATGGTGACAAATCAATATCAAGCGATGGAAAATCAAGACCTCCATGCATGTGGTGCAAAAATGTCAAACATCAACTACCCAAGTGCCCAGACTTCACAGAAAAGTCCTTAAATGATCGACGAACGTATGTAAAAGAAAATAAGCTTTGTTATAGGTGTCTGAAACCAGGTCACAGTGCCAAGGAATGTCGTCACCGCCACGCTTGTGATGTATGCAAGGGAAGACACCCCATCTGTCTCCATGATGAGAACTACAGAGGGTGTGAATGTAGAGAAGGTCCTGTATCCACTGTGAACTCAGCTTCAACCACTCCAGATGAAACCACGGCAGCAATGGCGCTCAATGTCAACAGAGGGGGTCAGTCATGCAGCACTTCTATGATCGTTCCTGTGTGGGTGTCCATGGCCACTGACCCATCAGAAGAGCAGCTTGTTTATGCATTATTGGACACTCAAAGTGACAGCACATTCATCGACAATGAGGTGAGCAATGAATTACAAGCAAATACCCAACCTGTGAAGCTGAAACTTACCACTATGCTTGGAGAGAGCATGATCATGAAGCGTGAAAGGGTATCTGGACTCAGGGTGAGAGGTTACAATTCATGCATCCACATTGATCTTCCTTCTGCATATACAAAATACTGTATGCCAGGGAACCGTGATCATATACCCACTCATGAAACTGCAAGAAGATGGCCTCATTTAACAGCAATCGCTGATAAAGTGCCACCCCTCACCTGTGATGTTGGGCTCTTAATTGGGTTCAACTGTGCCAGAGCATTAACACCCAAACAGGTATTGGCCGGAAAAGACAGCGAGCCCTATGCCATCCTTACAACGGCCACACTTACCTGATAACAGAAAACTTGCTGAAATCAGACTCAGCCATTTACGCTGGAAGTTTAACAGAGATGAGAAATATAAGAAGTACTACACGACATACATGAAGGTAATCATAGAGAGAGGTGATGTTGAAGAAGTGCGAGAAGATGGAATAACAGGCAAACGATGGTACATCCCTCATCATGGCATATACCACCCTAAAAAGCCTGACAAGCTGCATGTTGTATTCGACTGCTCTGCGAAGTGTGGAGGCAAAAGCCTTAATGAACTTCTTCCAGGGCCAGACATTATAAACAACCTCACCGGTGTCCTCCAACGGTTCAGATGGCATCCTGTAGCTCTTATGTGTGATATAGAAAAAATGTTTCATCAGTTCCATGTGCCAGGCCAAGATCACAATTACTTATGTTTCCTATGGTGGAAAGATGGAGATCCAAGCACACAACCCCAGAATTACCGAATGAAAGTCCCATCTTTTCGGTGCAGTGTCGTCCCCTGGCTGCGCGAATTATGCGCTGAAGTACCTAGCCAATGAAAACAGACTCTCATACCCAGTAGGATCGCAGTTTATGGAAAGAGACTTTTACGTGGACGATGGAGTCACAAGTACGGATACCGTGGAAAAGGCCATTCAGTTGGCACAGGAGGCAAGAGAAATATGCGCCAAGGGTGGTTTCCGTCTCCACAAATTTGTCTCAAACAACCATGCTGTCCTACAGAGTATACCCCCATCAGAGTGGGCGACAGGTGCCAAGACAAAGGATTTTACTTTCTCTGACACACCAGTAGAGCGAGCTCTAGGGATTCACTGAAGCATAGACAGGGATAGTTTCAGATTCAACAACACTTTGACAAACCAATCAGGGACACGTACAGGCATATTGGCTACTGTCGCATCAATATTTGACCGTCTTGGCTTCCTTGCGCCATATGCCCTTACTGGGAAGAAGATTCTGCAAGAAATGTGCTGTCAAGATTGTGGCTTGGATGAACCCCTACCAGAAATGTTGAGGCTATGGTGGGAGAGTTGGTAACATGACTTTGCCAACCTAGAGAAGATATATGTAGCTTGATATTACATACCTGTCGATTTTGGAGAAGTCATTGAAACAGAATTGCACCAATTTTCTGACGCAAGCACAAGCGGATACAGGCAGTGTGACTTTGTCATGAATGCACCGCACTCTAGCCATGCAGGTGGCGTGTGGGAGCGCCAGATCAAGACGGTCAGGAGTGTCCTGAACTCTACACTATCACTTTCCCCCAACAGACTCAATGACTCTGCACTACGGACACTGTTCTATGAAGCCATGGCTATAGTCAACAGCGGGCCTCTCACGGTGGATAACTTGCTCAGTCCAGACAGCCTGGAACCCCTCACCCTGCAACGTGAAGCTGGTGTAGGTGGAGAAGGCCGGCCGCATTAGCAGGGGCTCCGGGATAGCTGGTTAGCTCAGAGAGTTGACAGACAACGAAGTGGGATTTCCACATGGCAACTTTATTCTACAGTACTTAACATCGACCATACAATGCCAGGTCTCCATGGCACTAAATTCACTAATCATACATGAGCAGTGGAACATAGATACTAGCATAACCTGCACAAACTCGTTACTGATGAGAGTCCTCTTTGTGGATGTCGGTGGGAGCATGTAACGTGGCTGCTCTGTGTGTACAACGCTCAGCTCTTAGTACAACACACCAAAACAAAAGGAGGCACTGCCTTGTGGCGGTATTCAGTATTGCAGTAATACCACATTTACCAGACTCTGGCTGTTACAACCCCCAATCACCTAATCCAAATGAAGTCCAGCCTAGCACTGCCTCTGCCTGGCACATTCCCCAGAGAAGACTTATGCGGAGCAAAGAGATGGCGATGTGTGCGGTATCTGGCGGAACAGTTCTGGAGCCGCTGGAAATGAGAATATCTTCACAGTATAATGACAAGACAGAGATGGCACTCGCCGAGGAGAAATCTGCAAGTGGGTGATGTTGTAATGGACATTGATGAACTGTCATCTAGAGGTGAGTTGAGACTTGCAAGGGTCATAGAGACTGTCAAGGGTAAGGATGGACTCATAAGAAGAGTAAAAATCTCAATAGGAGACAAGAGACTGAGCAAGAAGCGTGAGCGTCTGGGTAAGCTTTCCATATTGGAGCGCCCAGTGCAGAAGCTAGTCCTGTTGTTAGAGACTTCTTAAGCTCATGACTTTAATGAAACATTGTCATTCTTTCTGTGAAAATTATTCGTAGTTCATGTTGTTTAATGAAACACTCATAATGTTGGTGGGAGTGTTGCTAAACTAATTCTAAGTTTAATTCTTAAGAGATTTCCCTGTTGAACAACCACTTATTCATATTATTGCAGGTCTAATGTTTTAAATATGTATCAAAGTATTTCCTGTTTTGTTTGCTTTGAGGGACTTTTATTCTGAAAGTACGAATTGATTCTTAGTATTTCCTATCGCGAACGAAAGAAGGTACATTAACGGTGAAATGAAATCTCATTAAGTCGAATTTTTATTGTATTAGGACCCTCCGAAGAGGCACAAGGTTAGTGTTCTTTGTATTGTATTGTGTGTTTTTGTGCTTTGATGTAAGTTTGAAACCTTAAGGAACTTCATAGCTCTTCTAAGTTGAGTATCTGTTAACAGATGTGAGCTAATGTTAAGCTAGGCTAACGGTTGAAGCTACATGGCTATGTAGTTAATGTATTTCTGTTTGTGCTTTATATCTAGCTCTTACGGTGGTTTGGAGTTTTTAAATAAATGAAAAATCATCAGTTGAAATGTTGACCATCATTCGGCGGGGATGCTACACCCTGTGAACAAAAACTGAACTACACTAATGATGCAGAAATGTTGAGCGATGCCAGAAAATACGAGATAGTAGGTAGCCTAATCTTTCTGATTAAATGTATGAGAGCCGATCTAAGGTTTACAGTAAGTAAACTGTCACAGTACTTTACTGAGCAAACAGAAGAGCAGTGGATTACTGTAAAACATGTACTGAGATATCTGAAAGGCACAATTGACAAAGAGTTGTGTTACAGGAAATGTGACGATGAGAAACTGTGGCTACAAACGTACAGTGATGCAGATTGGGCAGCTGACGTAACTGACAGATGCAGTACAACTGGTTATTGTATACGCCTAAATGAAAATGGTCCTTTGGTTTCATGGAAAACTAAAAAGCAGCCCACTGTTGCACTGTCCACTTGTGAGGCAGAGTATATGGCGTTAGCCGCAACTACACGAGTGTATATAACTAGTACAACTACTAGAAGGTATTGACAGATGTCAGTACGCACCACCTAAGGTCTATGAGGATAACCAAGGTGCAGTAGTGTTGGCAAAGAATCCTGTAAGCAGACAGAGATGTAAGCACGTTGACATAAAGTATCACTTTTAAGGTCAACTGTGAATGCTGGAAAAATAAGTCTGGAGTATTGGCCAACAGACCAGATGGTAGCAGATGTGATGACGAAACCCGCAATAAAAATTAAGTTGATTAAGTTTGCAAAGTTTATGTTTGGAGAGTAACCATGTAAGTGAAAGGTTACATGATGCGAGGTAGAAAACCTTATGATCCAAAGGAGTTGAATCAAGTGCAACTGGACTTGGTATATATCCGTGAAGACGTTTCGCCTCTCATCCAAGAGGCTTCCCCAGTTCGTGCCTTTCTGACTAGACCAAGCTAGTCTGACTGGCTGGTGATGAGACTCAGAATTTATCCTCTAGGAGTCGTTGTCAGAGCTATTGATACGCGTGGCTCTTTGTGATCCGATGTTTACCAACGCCTGTCGCTAACAGAGCCATAGATATGAGTGGCTCTCCTGTGCTCCAATGTCCGGCCGCGCCCGTCGCCATCGGAGCTATTGATTTGCATTTGTTTAGCAGCGACGGTCGTTGGGGGTGTTAGTTTCGACTTCATTGTTCATTGGTCATGAGAGTCGTTGGAGCCGTTAGTGACCGACTGTTGTTCTTGGAGGCTAGGCTTCTTCAGTCTCCTGGGAGACTCAAGAAGACGCAGGTGTGACTTACACCACGTGTGTGATTTACATCTTGTGTGTGACTAACACTTTGTGTGTGACTTACACCACGTGTGTGACTTACAGTGTGTGTGTGACTTACACTTTTTGTTTGACTTACACCATGTGTGTGACTTACACCACGTGTGTGACTTACACCTTGTGTGTGATTTACATCTTGTGTGTGACTTACACCACGTGTGTGACTTACACCGTGTGTGTGATTTACATCTTGTGTGTGACTTACACCACGTGTGTGACTTACACCGTGTGTGTGACTTACACTTTGTGTGTGACTGATACCATTACATGACATGACATTACATGACATTGAAGTAATTTAACCGATGTTTTTATCCAAAGTGACTTACAATAAGTGCATCATTTAACGTAGGAGATCAGGAGAACTACTAGTCATCAGAGGTCAAAAGTGCATCTAAACAAGCATCTAAGAGCAAAGTCACTGCTAAAGTAAAAGTGCAAGAAAGAGATTTTTTTTTAATGAATGAATACTATATGTGCTAAGAACAAGTAACACTGTAGTAGTTCTTAAAGAGGTGAGTTTTCAACCTGCACCGAAAGATGGGCAGCGACTCCGCTGTCCTGACATCAGTGTGGAGTTCATTCCACCACTGTGGGGCCAGGACAGAAAAGAGCCGGGACCGGGTCAATCGGCAGCAGGGGCCTCTGAGCGACGGGGCAACCGGGCGTCCCGAGGCAGCACAGTGAAGTGGTCAGGCGTGGGTGTAGGGCTTGACCATGGCGTGGATATAGGAAGGAGCTGTTCCTTTCACTGCCCTGTAGGCTAGCACCAGAGTCTTAAACTGGATGCGAGCAGCTACTGGGAGCCAGTGTAGGGACATGAGAAGGGAAGTTGTGTGAGAGAACTTAGTTTGGTTGAACACCAGACGAGCTGCGGCTTTCTGAACAAGCTCCGGAGGTCTAATGGCTGATGCCGGGGCGCCAGCAAGGAGGGAGTTACCGTAGTCCAGCCGGGAGATGACAAGAGCCTGGATGAGCACCTGTGCCATCTCATCGGTGAGGAATGGGCGAATCCTCCTGATGTTATAGAGGAGAAATCTGCAGGAGCAAGCAATCGATGCAAGGTTTTCAGCAAACGACAGTTGGTCGTCCAGGATCACACCCAGATTCCTCACAGTCTGAGTTGGCGTCACCATGGTGTTGTCAATGGTGATGGTCAGGTCTCGGTGTGGGCAACCTTTCCCCGGGAGGAACATCAGCTCTGTCTTGTCCAGATTGAGCTTCAGGCTGTGTGTCGCCATCCACTCTGAGATGTCAGTCAATCACACAGCAATGTGTGTCTCTACTTGTGTGTCAGAGGGAGGGAAGGACAAGATCAGCTGGGTGTCATCGGCATAACAATGGTAAGAGAAGTCATGCGAGCGAATAACAGAATCCAGGGATATCGTGTACAGGGAGAAAAGGGGAGGACCCAGAACCGAACCCTGTGGAACGCCTGCAGTCAGTCTGCGAGGCTCCAACACACATCCCCTCCATGTCACCTGGTAGGAGCGACCCATCAGGTAGGTTGCAAACATTGAGAGTGCAGAGCCTGTGACACCAAGCCCCTCGAAGTCACACACATGGTGTAAGTCACACATGGTGTAGGTCACATGGCTGAAGAAATCCAGATCATACTTGTTCCTCAGACCAGTCCAGCTTAATGTTATTGCGATGTGAAAGTTTTCCCTCTGTAATGTTGTAATGTTACTTTACTATGTAATGTTACTTTACCTGTTTAATGTTGACTACTTTACCTGTGTAATGTTACTTTTCCTGTGTACTGTTGACTACTTTACATGTGTAATGTTGACTACTTTACCTGTGTAATGTTGGCTTTACCTGTGTAATGTTGGCTTTACCAGTGTAATGTTGGCTTTACCTGTGTAATGTTGGCTTTACCAGTGTAATGTTGGCTTTACCTGTGTAATGTTGGCTTTACCTGTGTAATGTTGGCTTTACCAGTGTAATGTTGGCTTTACCTGTGTAATGTTGGCTTTACCAGTGTAATGTTGGCTTTACCAGTGTAATGTTGGCTTTACCAGTGTAATGTTGGCTTTACCTGTGTAATGTTACTTTACCTGTTTAATGTTTACTATTTTACGTGTGTAATGTTACTTTACCGTGTAATGTTACCTTACCTGTTTAATGTTGACTACTTTACCTGTGTAATGTTACTTTTCCTGTGTACTGTTGACTACTTTACATGTGTAATGTTGACTATTTTACCTGTGTAATGTTGGCTTTACCTGTGTAATGTTGGCTTTACCAGTGTAATGTTGGCTTTACCTGTGTAATGTTGGCTTTACCAGTGTAATGTTGGCTTTACCTGTGTAATGTTACTTTACCTGTTTAATGTTTACTATTTTACCTGTGTAATGTTACTTTACCGTGTAATGTTACCTTACCTGTTTAATGTTGACTACTTTACCTGTGTAATGTTACTTTTCCTGTGTACTGTTGACTACTTTACATATGTAATGTTGACTACTTTACCTGTGTAATGTTACTTTACCTGTGTAATGTTGGCTTTACCAGTGTAATGTTGGCTTTACCTGTGTAATGTTACTTTACCTGTTTAATGTTTACTATTTTACCTGTGTAATGTTACTTTACCTGTGTAATGTTTACTTTACCTGTGTAATGTTACTTTACCTGTGTAATGTTGACTACTTTACCTGTGTAATGTTACTTTACCTGTGTAATGTCGACTACTTTACCTGTGTAATGTTACTTTACCTGTGTAATGTTACTTTACCTGTGTAATGTTGGCTTTACCTGTGTAATGTTATATTTTACCTGTGTAATGTTACTTTACCTGTGTAATGTTAACTATTTTACCTGTGTAATGTTACTTTATCTGTGTAATGTTTACTTTACCTGTGTAATGTTACTTTACCTGTGTAATGTTGACTACTTTACCTGTGTAATGTTACTTTACCTGTGTAATGTTGACTACTTTACCTGTGTAATGTTACTTTACCTGTGTAATGTTGGCTTTACCTGTGTAATGTTATATTTTACCTGTGTAATGTTACTTTACCTGTGTAATGTTAACTACTTTATCTGTGTAATGTTGGCTTTACCTGTGTAATGTTAATTACTTTACCTGTGTAATGTTGCTTTACCTGTGTAATGTTGACTTTACCTGTGTAATGTTACTTTACCTGTTTAATGTTTACTATTTTACCTGTGTAATGTTACCTACTTTACCTGTGTAATGTTAACTACTTTACCTGTGTAATGTTGGCTTTACCTGTGTAATGTTAATTACTTTACCTGTGTAATGTTGCTTTACCTGTGTAATGTTACTTTACCTGTGTCTATTGCTGTCTGAGACTCTGATGGCCCTAAGAGGAGGAAACAATACCACAAAAAGGTTTGGGGATTACTGGATCACACACAGTCGGTCAGTCTATATATATATCATATCCGTATGATAATTTGAGAAGTTCTCTACCTGTCAGGACATCAGTTACATCAGGTGGAATTCCTGCAAAAGTTATATTGGAGCTCAGTGAATGATTCATAATGATTCATTCAAATTCATAATGATTCATAATGATTGTTATTGGTTCATAATGACTTAAAATGAATCATAATGTGGATTATTATCAAGCTTCATAGCTCACAGTGTCTTTACCACATCTACCGTGTCATGAAGAAATGTCATTCCTGCAATGATGTCTTGAAGAAATAGATCAGTATTTTCAGAAGCCCACTAACTGCACTGCTGAATGCATTTTGTTCATGGTTAATGTTCCAGTAATCTAGCCAACACTGTTCTGCTGCTATGTAGCGTGGCACCAAGTCAGGTCAACACTGCAAATACGCTTAAGTTTCTAGACGTTCATCTTCTCCCTACACACAGCAAGCCGGAAAACCTGCTGTGACCACAGTGATGATGGACGTGAACATGTAGGACATGCTGGAAATGTGAACGTGTAAGATCATAGTGATGATGGATGTGAGACGTGCTAGAAATGTTAACATGCAGGATCATAATGATGATGGACGTGACATTTGGTGGAAATGAGAACATGTAGGATCATCGTGATGATGGATGTGAGACTTAATGGAAATGTGAACATGTAGGATCATAGTGATGATGTACGTGAGACGTGCTAGAAATGTTAACATGTAGGATCATAATGATGATGGACGTGAGACGTGGTGGAAATGGGAACATGTAGGATCATCGTGATGATGGATGTGACACTTGCTGGAAATGTGAACATGTAATATCACAATGATGAGGGACGTGCCGGAAATGTGAACATGTAGGATCATAATGATGATGAACGTGAGACGTGCTGGAAATGTGAACATGTAGGATCACAGTGATGTTGGACATGAGACGTGCTGGAAATGTGAACATGTAGGATCACAGTGATGATGGACGTGAGACGTGCTGGAAATGTTAACATGTAGGATCACAGTGATGATGGATGTGAGACGTGCTGGAAATGTGAACATGTAGGATCACAGTGATAATGGACGTTAGACGTGCTGTAAATGCGAACGTAGAATTACAGTGATGATGGACGTGCTGCAAATGTGAACATGTAGGATCACAGTGATGATTTATGTGAGACGTGCTGGAAATATGAAAATGTAGGATCATAGTGATGATGGATGTGAGAGGTGCTGGAAATGTGAACATGTAGGAGAGTAGTGATGGTGGAAGGGACACGTGCTGGAAATATGAACATGTAGGATCATAGTGATGATGGATGTGAGATGTGCTGGAAATGTGAGCATGTAGGATCACATTGATGATGGACGTGAGATGTACTGGAAATGTGAACATGTAGGATCAAAGTGATGATGGACGTGAGACGTGCTGGAAATGTGAACATGTAGGATCAAAGTGATGATGGACGTGAGACGTGCTGGAAATGAGAACATGTAGGATCAAAGTGATGATGGACGTGAGACGTGCTGGAAATGAGAACATGTAGGATCAAAGTGATGATGGACGTGAGACATGCTGGAAATGTGAACATATAGGATCACCATGATGATAGACGTGCTGGAAATGTGAACATATAGAATCACAGTGATGATGGACGTGAGACGTGCTGGAAATGTGAACATGTAGGATCAAAGTGATGATGGACGTGAGACGTGCTGGAAATGAGAACATGTAGGATCACAGTGATGATGGACGTGAGACGTGCTGGAAATGTGAACATGTAGGATCACAGTGATGATGGATTTGAGACATGCTGGAAATGTGAACACGTAGGATCACAGTGATGATGGACGTGAGATGTGCTGGAAATGTGAACATGTAGAACCACAGTGATGATGGATGTGAGACCAACTGGAAATGTGAACATGTAGGATCACAGGGATGATGGATGTGAGAGATGCTGGAAATGTGAACATGTAGGATCACAGTGATGATGGACGTGAGATGTGCTGGAAATGTGAACATGTAGGATAACAGTGATGATGGATGTGGGATGTGCTGGAAATGTGAACATGTAGGATCACATTGATGATGGACGTGAGACGTACTGGAAATGAGAACATGTAGGATCACAGTGATGATGGACGTGAGACGTGCTGGATCACAGTGATGATGGACGGGAGGCATGCTAGATATGTGAACATATAGGATCACAGTGATGATAGACGTGAGACGTGCTGGAAATGTGAACATGTAGTATCACAGTGATGATGGACATGAGACGTGCTGGAAATGAGAACGTAGGATCACAGTGATGATCGACGTGAGACGTACTGGAAATGTGAACATGTAGGATCACAGTGATGATGGATGTGAGACGTGCTGGAAATGTGAACATGTAGGATCACATTGATGATGGACGTGAGACATGCTGGAAATGTGAACATGTAGGATCATAGTGATGATGGCTGTGAGACGTGCTGGAAATGTGAACATGTAGTCTCATAGTGATGATGGACGTGAGATGTGCTGGAAATGAGAACGTAGGATCACAGTGATGATGGATGTGAGACGTGCTGGAAATGTGAACATGTAGGTTTACAGTGATGATGGACGTGAGACGTGCTGGATCACAGTGATGATGGACGAGAGGCATGCTAGATATGTGAACATATAGGATCACAGTGATGATAGACGTGAGACGTGCTGGAAATGTGAACGTGGTATCACAGTGATGATGGACATGAGACGTGCTGGAAATGAGAACGTAGGATCACAGTGATGACGGACGTGAGACGTGCTGGAAATGTGAACATGTAGGATCACAGTGATGATGGATGTGAGACGTGCTGGAAATGTGAACATATAGGATCAAAGTGATGATGGACGTGCTGGAAATGTGAACATATAGAATCACAGTGATGATGGACGTGAGACGTGCTGGAAATGAGAACATGTAGGATCACAGTGATGATGGACGTGAGACGTGCTGGAAATGTGAACATGTAGGATCACAGTGATGATGGATGTGAGACGAGCTGGAAATGTGAACATGTAGGATCACAGTGATGATGGACGTGAGATCTGCTGGAAATGTGAACATGTAGAATCACAGTGATGATGGACGTGAGATCTGCTGGAAATGTGAACATGTAGAATCACAGTGATGTTGGACGTGAGACCAACTGGAAATGAGAACATGTAGGATCACAGTGATGATGGACGTGAGACGTGCTGGAAATGTGAACTTGTAGGATCACAGTGATGATGGACGTGAGATGTGCTGGAAATGTAAACATGCGGGATCACAGTGATGATGGAGTTGAGATGTGCTGGAAATGTGAACATGTAGGATTACAGTGATGATGGATGTGAGACGTGCTGGAAATGTGAACATGCGGGATCACAGTGATGATGGAGTTGAGACGTGCTGGTAATGTGAACATGTAGAGTCATAGTGATGATGGACGTGAGATGTGCTGGAAATTTGAACATGTAGGATCACAGTGATTATTGACGTGAGATGTGCTGGAATTGTGAACATGTAGGATCACAGTGATGATGGATGTGAGACGTGCTGGAAATGTGAACATGCGGGATCACAGTGATGATGGACGTGCTTGAAATGTGAACATGTAGGAACTTAGTGATGATGGACGTGAGATGTGCTGGAAATGTGAAATGTAGGAGGGCTGGTGAGGAGCACCCAGCAGGACTTGAGGAAGAGATACAGTATGGAGTAGGGTGCCTACCTCCATTTATGTTTGTCAGCGAAATTTTGCGCCCATTTCCTGTAAAACCCCCAAAAGAAATAAGTAAAGGAGACAAGTCTTCTCTCCACTTCTCTCATTGATAAATAGCAGAAAAGATATTCAAATCCTTTAATGATGATGATAATAATAATAATAATGATGATAATAATGATAATAATGATGGTGATGATAATAATAATAATGATGATGACGATGATGATGATGATAATAATAATAATAATAATCATATATAATAATAAGGAATGGGCCCAGGTATTATGTTGTGTTATGGCATGAAGTTAAAGGAAATTTGTATAATAATAATAATAACAATAAGTCAAACCATCCCTTCCAGAGTTTCCTGAGTGTATAAATAGTTGTAAATAACATATTCACCATTTGAATCTGCTGAGTGAACCCTATCTGTAATACAATAAACAGGGAAATCCTGAAGGAATGACACCATCCAAATAGGCTGGAAAGGACAGGATGTTGTGTTGCTGTAAAGCCATGGATGCACATGTAAATTGTGATAATGGGCTATACAAATAAAGTTGACTTGTAACATTAAACAGTTGGTCATTCTAATGCATGAGATGAAAAACGCACAAAATGCGAGGAACTCAGGGGTCTACCCTTTAATCTATTACTACCACTACTACTACTATATTCGGTTGCTCCCGTTAGGGGTTGCCACAGCGGATCTTCCATTTCCATTTCTTCCTGTCCTCTGCATCTTCCTCTGTCACACCAGCCACCTGCATGTCTTCTCTCACCACATCCATAAACCTCCTCTTTGGCCTTCCTCTTCTCCTCTTCCCTGGCAGCTCCATATTCAGCATCCTTCTCCCAATATACCCAGGATCTCTTCTTCCTCCACACATTTCCAAACAATCTCAATCTTGCCTCTCTTGCTTTGTCCCCAAACCGTCCAATTTGAGCTGTCCCTCTAATATACTCGTTCCTAATCCTGTCCTGCTTCATCACTCCTATTGACAATCTTAGCATCTTCATCTCTGCCACCTCCAGCTCTGCCTCCTGTCTTTTCGTCAGTGCCACTGTCTGCAAACCATATAACATAGCTGGTCTCACTACCATCCTGTCAACCTTCCCTTTAACTCTTGCTGGTACCTTTCTGTCGCAAATCACTCGTGACACTCTTCTCCACCCACTCCAGCCTGCATGAACTCTCTTCTTCACCTCTATTCTGCACTCCCCATTACTTTAGAAAGTTGACCTCATGTATTTAACTCATACACCTTCATCACCTCTACTCCTAGCGACCTCACCATTCCACTGTCCTCCCTCTCAATCACCCATAGGTATTCCGTCTTGCTCCTACTGACTTTCATTCCTCTTCTCTCCAGTGCATACCTCCACCTCTCCAGGCTCTCCTCAACCTGCACCCTACTGTCACTACAGATCACAAAGTCTACATTACATTACAGTCATTTAGCCGACGCTTTTATCCAAAGCAACTTACAATAAGTGCATTTGATAACACTTTAGTATGGGGAACATAAAAAACTTAATTACTAATGAATTAGTAATGATCAAGATGTCACTTTAGTATGGGGTACATATTCTAAGTAACAAAAACTTAATTTACAGTAATTTAACACTATCAACACTTGTAGTTTTGTGTTTTGTTATGTAAGAACAGACCATATTCATTAAGTGTTAGTAAGGGAGAATAACTCTTCTTGTGGTACTACCACCTTATAAAGTCCATACTAAGCAAAGCATATTGAGATGGTACTACTAATAAGCAATAATTCTGAGGTTATAGAGGGAAAACTCATAGCTAATGGCTTACTGGTTGTATAATAAGGCCATGCAGAATAAGGCATTAATGAGTATGTAATAATGACCAATTAAGAGCAAATATGTTGCTAATAAGCACCTAATTAATGGTGACTACGTTCCCCATACTAAAGTGTTACCGTGCATTTAATGTAGGAAATCAGGAGAACTTCTAGTCATCAGAGGTCATAAGTGCATCTAAAAGCAAAAGCAATGCTAAAGTAAAAGCGCAAGAAAGATATATTTTTTTAATGAGTGAATACAATAAGTGCTAAGAACAAGTAACAGGATAGTAATTCTTGGGAGAGGTGAGTTTTCAACCTGCGCCGAAAGATGGGCAGTGACTCAGCTGTCCTGACATCAGTGAGGAGTTCATTCCACCACTGTGGGGCCAGGACAGAAAAGAGCCTTGACCGGGTTGATTGGCAGAAGGGGCCTCTGAGCGACGGGGCAACCAGGCGTCCCGAGGCAGCAGAGCGAAGTGGTCGGACGGGGGTGTAGGGCTTGAACATGGCCTGGAGATAGGAAGGAGCTGTTCTTTTCACTGCCCTGTAGGCTAACATCAGAGTCTTAAACTGGATCCGAATAGCTACTGGGAGCCAGTGTAGGGACATGAGAAGGGGGGTTGTGTGGGAGAACTTGGGGTGGTTGAACACCAGACGAGCTGCAGCTTTCTGAACAAGCTCCAGAGGTCTGATGGCCAACACCAGGGCGCCAGCAAGGAGGGAGTTGCTGTAGTCCAGCCGGGAGATGACCAGAGCCTGGATGAGCACCTGTGCCATCTCGTCAGTGAGGAATGGGCGAATACTCCTGATGTTATGGAGGAGAAATCTGCAGGAGCGAACAATTGATGCAACGTTTGCAGCAAACGACAGTTGGTCATCCAGGATCACACCCAGATTCCTCACAGTCCGAGTTGGCATCACCACGGTGTTGTCAATGGTGATGGCCAGGTCTCGGTGTGGGCAACCTTTTCCCCGGGAGGAACATCCACTCTGTCTTGTACAGATTGAGCTTCAGGTGATCTGTCGCCATCCACTCCAAGATCTCAGTGAAGCACGCAGCAATGCGTGTCTCTACTTGTGTATCAGAGGGAGGAAAGAAAGAGATCAGCTGGGTGTCATCGGCATAACCACGGTAAGGGAAGTCATGTGAGCGAATAACAGAACCCAGGGATGTCGTGTAGAGGGAGAAAAGGGGAGGACCCAGAAACCAAACCCTGTGGAATGCCTGTAGTCAGTCTGTGAGGCTCCGACACAGATCCCCTCCATGTCACCTGGTAGGAGTGACCCCTCAGGTAGGATGCAAACATTGAGAGTGCAGAGCCTGTGACACCCAGCCCCACGAGGGTAGAGAGGAGGATCTGGTGGTTCACTGTGTCGAACGCAGCTGACAGGTCCAGGAGTATCAGGACAGAGGAGAGAGGGTTTGCTCTCGCAGATTGCAGCGATTCTGTCACTGCAAAGAGGGCCGTCTCTGTCGAGTGACCCACCCTGAACCCAAACTGGTTGGGGTCCAGCAGGTTGTTATGGTGGAGGTACAAAGAAAGTTGGTTAAAGACAGCACGTTTGAAAGTTTTGGATAGAAAGGGTAGAAGGGAAACTGGTCTGTAGTTTTTGACGTTAGAGGGGTTAAGTGATGGTTTCTTGAGAAGGGGGGTGACTCTAGCAGTCTTGAAGGCAGATGGAAAGCATCCTGCCTGGAGGGAGGTGTTGATGAGGTGGGTTAGAAAGGGAAGGAGTTCAGGTGCTATAGACTGAAGAACAGGGGAGGGGACCGGGTCAAGGGAGCATGTGGTGGGGCAACTGGATGTGATGAGGTTTAGGACCTTGTCGGGGGAGAGGTGAGGGAGGGTGCAGAGGGTGGGATAGTGCAAGCAGCACTAACCAGGTGGTGAGAAAAGGAGGATCTGATGTCATTTACCTTCTTGTCAAAGAAGTTGGCGAAATCATCAGGGAGAAGGGAGGAAGTAGGAGGAGGAGGTGGGGGTTGAAGAAGTGTGGAGAAGGTTTCAAAGAGTTTCTTAGGATTAGAGGCAGAGGATAGGATTTTAGAGCGATAGAAGGCAGCCTTAGCAGTGGAAAGGAAGGAGGAGAAAGGGGAAAGAAGAGATTGGAAGTTGAGAAGGTCCTCTGGGAGTTTGCATTTTCTCCGTTTGCGCTCTGCCGCTCTCAGGCTCTGTCTGTCAGTACGTACTGAATCGGTCAGCCAAGGGGCAGGTGGAGTTGGGCGTGCAGGCCTGGAGGTGAGGGGACAGAGATTGTCCAGAGAAGAGGAGAGGGTAGAGAGAAGGTCAGTAGCAGTGTCAGGGGCTAGGAGAGAGAAAGATTCAGGTGTAGGGAGGATAGAGGTAACAGAGGAAGAAAGATCAGTGGCAGAAAGAGAGCGGAGGTGTCTACGGATGGAAACCATGTGGGAAGAGGGAGGGGTTGAGGGGGGTGAAGAGAGGGAGAGAGAGTAGGACATGAAATAGTGGTCAGAGAGCTGGAGGGAGTAACAGAGAGATTGGAAATAGGACAGTGTCTAGTAAAGATAAGGTCCAGCTGGTTGCCGGCCTTGTGGGTAGGAGGAGAGGTGAAGGTCAAAGGAGGAGAGGAAAGAGAGAAGAGGATCTAGCTCGTTAGTGTGGATGTTGAAGTCACTGAGAAGGATAAGTGCAGAGTCATCAACAAGGAAGTGCGAGACAAGTGTGTCAAGCTCCTCCAGGAACTCACCAAGGGGGCCTGGTGGGCAGTACACAACCACGATGGTGACTTTGACTGGATAAGAGACAGTAACAGCATGACATTCAAAAGAGGGTGGAGAAAATTGTGGAATGGAAACAAGAGAGTATTTCCATTTCAGGGAGATTAGCAGGCCAGTTCCACCACCCCGCCTCCCAGCTCTGGGAGTGTGAGAAAAAGAGTACACATCAGACAGAGCTGCGGGTGTGGTAGTGTTTTCTGGCATGATCCAGGTCTCAGTTAGAGCAAGAAAGTTGAGGGACAGCAAGGATGCGTAGCCTGAAATAAACTCTGCTTTCAGCACCGCAGACTGGCAACTCCAGAGCCCTCCTGTCACCACTTACTCACTGTGAGTGGAGAGAGTGGGATAGATGAGATTGGTAGGGTCACAGCACCTCGGAGTGACCCGACATCTATGCCAGCCCCGGGAAGAGGAAAGGACAGGAATGCGAAGGAAACACAGTCTATACTAGGAACACAAAATACAGATGACTGACCGGATCTAAAAAGAGCAGTCCTTGTTTGACGAAGTCTTGGCTTGAAAAAGTCACGCTTGCCTTTGTTCACTCTAGCCTTTGTTCAAACTAGACCTGTCTGCTCTTGGCTTGTTTGCCTGATGCTTCCAAGTCGCAGCAGTGATTTAAAGAACACTAATTGCTAATTGTCTGCCAGGAGTGCAGGCCACACCCTGGCCACTTAACACCCAACTGGCCAAAGAGGACACTGAAAATAGGCATATTGCCCAGAAACTGGTCACTTATGTAAAACTCTATCAAACCTCACACAATACTATTAAAACTGCAAACAGCAAGTTACCAAGGAGTATATTTATAAGCTAAAAGGATAACTAAGTCAGAGCAGCTAGGCAACAAGAAATATTTAAGAACACACTAGGTGAAAAACAGCTACAGCTAAGTAAATAAGACAAGTAAGTAAATAGTATAAGACAGCTAAAGCTAGAATAAGATCCTACTAGGAACCAGCAGCTGCTGTATAGAGAAAAGGACTAATACTCAAGCAGCTGGAATAGGACTAATAGCAACTTGTTAAGCAGGAAAGATGATACTTACTCTATTCTAGATGAACCAGCAATTCAGAATCACTCCAGAAGTTAAAATGCACACTCCAGTCTACCCATTACTAATTGCCAGAAATTAACCAATTCATGCCAGTCCGGAATCCTTTTTTTTACTGTCCAAGTCAGTATGTCAAGTAAGTCAAGTTTATCAGTATACCCCGAATAAAATTGGCAGCTTCAGATGGTTTCACATTCAATCAATGAAAAACAGACAGTATACAACAATGGACAATAACCTCTATGCTCAGTCCCTCTATTTAGATGAGGACAAACTTTTTCAGGAAGGACTTCAGAAGCATAACTGATTCCTCAGTTATTGTCAAGCAGATATTTTGCATACAAAATGTGTGAGGGCTATATTATTATTACTTATTGTTATTAATTATTATTATCAACCCAGCCACTGAGGATGCACAAGCCATTGCATTCTTTGTGCCAGTCCCAAACCCGGAAATGGGGAGGGTTGCATCAGGAATAGCATCTGGCATAAAACCATGGCCAAATCAAATCAGATTACCATACCGGATCGGTCGAGGCCCGGGTTTCCAATGAATGCCACCAGTACTGTTGGCCAGCAGGGTGCCGGTGGAAACTATGCTACAGTTGGGTGAAGGAGAAGGCGAGGGGGAAGTCATGTCCAGAGGCAGCGGGAGAGGAGAAAGGGTAGGAGTGTGGAGGTGAGAGTCTGAACTTTGAATGTTGGCACTATGACTGGTAAAGGGAGAGAGCTGGCTGATATGATGGATAGAAGAAAGGTAGATATACTGTGTGTGCATGAGACCAGGTGGAAGGGGAGTAAGGCCAGGAGCATTGGCGGTGGGTTCAAACTCTTCTTTTTTGGGGGGGATTCCCCCCCCCCCTTTTTTTCTCCCCAATTGTAGTTCACCAATTATCTCACTACACAGAAAATTGTGTTCGTAGGGATGCCTGACAAAGCCAGAGGTAACATGAGGATTTGAGCCAGTGATCCGCATGTTGGTAGGCAATGGACTAGATCACTATGCTACCCAGACACCCAGGTTCAAACTCTTCTACCATGGCGTGAACGGGAGGAGAAATGGGGTAGGGGTAATTCTGAAGGAAGAGTATGTCAAGAGTGTGCTGGGGGATGAAGTGAGTGTCAGACAGAGTGATGAGTATGAAGCTAGAAATCAAAGGTGTATTGCTGAATGTTATCAGCACATATGCCCCGCAAGTTGGGTGTAAGATGCACGAGAAATAAAAATTCTGGAGTGAGTTGGATGACGTGGTGGAGAGGGTACCAAAGGAGGAGAGAATGGTGATTGGCACAGACTTCAATGGACATGTTGGTGAAGGGAACAGAGGTGACGAGGAGGTGATGGGTAGGTATGGTGTCAATGAGAGAAATGTGGAGGGACAGATTGTGGTGGTCGATTTTGTGAAAAGGATGGAAATGGCTGCGGTGAATACATATTTCAAGAAGAGGGAGAAACACAGGGTGACATACAAGAGTGGAGGAAAGTGGACACAGGTGGACTATATCTTATGTAGAAGGCGCGATCTGAAAGGGATTGAAGACTGCAAGGTGGTGACAGGGGAGAACGTAGCTAGGCAGCATTGGATGGTGGTCTGTAGGATGACTTTGGAGACCAAGAAGAGGAAGTGAGTGAAGACACAGCCGAAGATCAAATGGTGGAAGTTGAAGAAGGAAGACTGTTGTGTGGAGTTCAGGCAGGAGTTAAGACAGGCACTGGGTGGTAGTGAAGAGTTGCTGGATGGCTGGGCAACCACTGCAGAAATAGGAGAAAGCTATGCGTGAATGAGAGGGAGGACAGCAGAATGTTGAGGATGCAAGGAGTAGAGGTGACGAAGGCGTATGAGCTTAAATACTTGGGGTCAACTGTCCAAAGTAACGGGGAGTGCAGGAGAGAGGTGAAGAAGAGAGTGCAGGCAGGGTGGAGTGGGTGGAGAAGAGTGTCAGGAGTGATTTGCGAAAGAAGGGTACCAGCAAGAGTTATAGGGAAGGTTTACAAGATGGTTGTGAGACCAACTATGGTATATGGTTTGAAGACGGTGGCACTGATGAAAAGACAGGAGGTGGCACTGCAGGTAGCAGCATTGAAGTTGCTAAGATTGTCAATGTGAGTGATGAAGAAGGACAGGATTAGGAAGGAGTATATGAGAGGGACAGCTTAGGTTGGACTTTTTGGAGACAAAGCAAGAGAGGCAAAATTGACATGGTCTTGACATGTGCGGAGGAGAGATGATGGATGTATTGGGAGAAGGATGCTGAATATCTGGCCTCATATGTCATTAACCCTCTCACTGGGAGTTTTCCCCATACAGACTATTATTAGGTATTTGGCAATGTACATATTTGGCAATATGTACATTGTTACGTCATGCCAATAAAGCCATTTGAATTGGAACTGAACTATAATTCGGCACCTGGCCTCTCATCCACATGACATATCTAAGAGAAGAAAAAAGAAAAACCCAATATCTGTAGCAAATATCCTCAATTTGCATCCTATTTGCTGTGTTCCCATTGCTTGTCACACTGCTTTGACACCAAACAATGGCAGCCTCTTGAATGTGAGATCTCTGGGTAATAAGTCCTATATCATTAATGATTTTTTGGACATTAATCTGGACATTTTTTATGCTTATTGAGACATGGCTGTCCCCAGGGGGCATTGTTTCCTGATTTGGACAGGCCCCTTCATTTAGCATATTTTCATATTCTCTGGCCCTCTGGAAGAGGGGGTAGCCTAGCTGTTTTATTTTAGAAGTTAGGCTTTAATTGCTATCCTGTTTTTGGTAATTTTGTCTTCTTTGGGGATTTAAGTTTCTTAATCACTGTCCCTCCCCCTTTACTCTGCATCTTAATTTACAGGCCCCCTAATTAAGGGTGGCACAGTTGCCCAATGGTTAGCGCTATCACCTCACAGCAAGAAGGACCTGGGTTTGAGCCCCGGGGTTAACCTTGGGGTCATCCCAGGTCATCCTCTGTGAGGAGTTTGCATGTTCTCCCCGTATCTGCAGTGGATTTTCTCTGGGTGCTCCGGTTTCCCCTCCATCAAAAAGACCTACATCTTAGGGTTAAAGTCCTGTCTGTGCCCCTGACCGAAGCATGGCAACATGAACTGGAGTTGGTCCCCGGGTGCTGCACGGTGGCTGCCCACTGCTCCTAGCTACACAGCTAGGATGGTTAAATGCAGAGCAGCATTTCCCCACAAGGGTCATGAAAGTAAATCAAATCAAAATGTTAGTTTTATTTCTGAATTTTCTGAGCTTCTACCCATTGTCATGCCTACATATGACAGCGTGCTTATTCTTGGTGATTTTAATAGCCACGTATATTGTCCTTCCCATTCCCTCACCTCACATTTTTTAGATCTTATGTATACTATATATATATATATATATATATATATATATATATACATATACATATATATACACATATATACATATATATACTTAGCACAAAAAGTAAGGAAATTTGTGTTTGGTAGATTATTTCTTTGTTGTAACAATGCTTCATGGCAATAAATCTTATACCGTTTGAAAGCCTGTTTATTTCCCTTTTAAATGGTGCCACATTTGTAAGGAACATGCATTTGTGGGATGAGCAGCAGAGTTGAGAATGTGGGTTGTGCCCATGAAACATTTGCCAAGTCTTCTCTGCCAATGCCAAACAGCTTATTTTGCTGCTGCTGTTGACTCTTGTTTTGAGCTTCTAGTACCCCAGGTGCTGACAATCAGGTGCCTGATATAATATTTATTGCCAAGAAGCATTGTTACAACAAAGACATCATCTACCAAACACAAATTTACTTACTTTTTGTGCTAACTTTATATATATATATATATATATATATATATATATATAAACAGTGCATCCGGAAAGTATTCACACCCCTTCACTTTCCCCACATTTTGTTATGTTACAGCCTTATTCCAAAATGGATTAAATTCCTTTTTTTTCTCATCAATCTACACACAATATCCCATAATGACAAAGTCAAAAAGGTTTTGTAGAAATGTTTGCAAATTTATTAAAAATAAAAAACTGAAATATTGCATGTACATAAGTATTCACACCCTTTGCTATGACACTCAAAATTGAGCTCAGGTTCATCCTGTTTCCACTGATCATCCTTGAGATGTTTCTACATCTTGATTGGAGTCCACCTGTAGTAAATTCAATTGATCGGACATGATTTGGAAAGGCACACGTCTGTATATAAGGTCCCACTGTTGACAGTGCATGTCAGAGCAGAAACCAAGCCATGAAGTCAAAGGAATTGTCTGTGGACCTCCGAGACAGGATTGTATCGAGGCACAGATCTGGGGAAGGGTACAAAAAAATTTCTACAGCTTTGAAGGTCCCGAAGAGCACAGTGGTCTCCATCATTCGTAAATGGAAGAAGTTTGGACCACCAGGACTCTTCCTAGAGCTGGCCGCCCAGCCAAACTGAGCAATCCGGGGAGAAGGGCCTTGGTCGGGGAGGTGACCAAGAACCCAACGGTCACTCTGACAGAGCTCCAGCGTTCCTCTGTGGAGATGGGAGAACCTTCCAGAAGGACAACCATCTCTGCAGCACTCCACCAATCAGGCCTTTATGGTAGAGTGGCCAGACGGAAGCCTCTGCTCAGTAAAAGGCACATGACAGCCCGCTTGGAGTTTGCCAGAAAGCACCTAAAGGACTCTCAGACCATGAGAAACAAGATTCTCTGGTCTGATGAAACCAAGATTGAACTCCTTGGCCTGAATGCCAAACGTCACGTCTGGAGGAAACCAGGCACCTCTCATCCCCTTGCTAATACCATCCCTACAGTGAAGCATGGTGGTGGCAGCATCATGCTGTGGGGATGTTCTTCAGCGGCAGGAACTGGGAGACTAGTCAGGATCGAGGGAAAGATGAATGGAGCAAAGTACAGAGAGATCCTTGGTGTAAACCTGCTCCAGAGCGCTCAGGACCTCAGACTGGGGCGAAGGTTTACCTTTTAACACGACGACGACCCTAAGCACACAGCTAAGACAACGAAGGAGTGGCTTCGGGACAAGTCTGTAAATGTCCTTGAGTGGCCCAGCCAGAGCCCAGACTTGAACCCCATTGAACATCTCTGGAAAGACCTGAAAATAGCTGTGCAGCGACGCTCCCCATCTAACCTTACAGAGCTCGAGAGGATCTGCAGAGAAGAATGGGAGACATACCCCAAATATAGGTGTGCCAAGCTTGTAGCTTCGTACCCAAGAAGACTTGAGGCTGTAATCGCTGCCAAGGGTGCCTCAACCAAGTACTGAGTAAAGAGTGTGAATACTTATGTACATGCAATATTTCAGTTTTTTATTTTTAATAAATTTGCAAACATTTCTACAAAACCTTTTTCACTTTGTCATTATGGGGTATTGTATGTAGATTGATGAGAAAAAAAAGGAATTTAATCCATTTTGGAATAAGGCTGTAGCATAACAACATGTGGGGAAGGCACTGTATATAGACTCTTTTGACCTCATTCAGTCTGTTAAAGGGGCCATAAATTCCAGAGGTCACATCTCAGACCAAGTACTCTCGTCTGGTTTCCCTCTCGAGTGTCTTAACCTGGTGGGTTTGCTTGTAACTGACTGTAAAGATGTTATTTTCCACTACAGCTCTATTCCTAGTTACGATCCTAAAACACTCGCATTCTCAACCCTGGTTCTGCAGTTAAATTCTGTGATGCTTTTAATTCATCATCCTTTACTTCCACTATATTTCCTGTCAATTCAGATGCACTGTTGATCAGTGCCTATCCATTGTTGAACAAATTGTACTGTTTAAAACTAGGAAACAAAAATCAAATCATCTCCCCTGGCTGAACGATCACACATGAGCCCTTAACAGACTCTGTAGAAAATGTGGACAATGAAAGGTCAGCAAGTACGAAATAGCACATAACACCCTTAAAAACCAAATATGAATTTACTGGATAGCAGTTAAGGATGCAAGATCAGCTTACTCTCTGAATTGATATCTAGAAATAACCAAAACCCCAACGTTCTCTTTAGGGTAAATGACTCTGTCATTATTGGTCCCTCCACTTCTTTTTTGAGCCTGATGATGAACTGTCCAAAAAATTCCTTACTCATTTTGTAAAGAAGGTGGAGAATATCAGGTCCCAAATCCAGCCTAGCCCTTGCATTCATTCCATACCCCATGTTAATGCTGCTTCTTTTACCCAGTTTCAACCCATTACAATTTCAGTGTTGGGAGTACAGACTACTATATGAACTCCTCCTTCTGCATCATTCCCACTAAGCTGCTCAAGGAGGTGTTTTAATAATAATAATAACACATTTTATTTGTGGGCGCCTTTCAGAGCACTCAAGGACACCTTACAAAACACAGTAAAAAACAAGCAGCACTGTATCAAACAGCATAAAATAAAAACAAAGCAGGGTAGACAATAAAAAGCGAATACAACAGATAAGTATAAAATCCACCGTTAGCCCTGTTATTCTGCAAATTCTTAATAATTCTCTGGCCTCTCATTTTTTTCCAGACAGTTTTAAGCATGTCATTGTTCACCCATTGCTAAAGAAACCTAATTTGGATCTCTGTCCTTAAGTAACTACAGGCCAATCTCCAAATTGCCTTTTTTTATCTAAGGTTCGGGAGAGAGTAATTTAATCTCAGTTGATATTACATGTCATGACATGACATTACAGTCATTTAGCCGACGCTTTTATCCAAAGCGACTTACAATAAGTGCATCATTTAATGTAGGAAATCAGGAGAACTACTAGTCATCAGAGGTCATAAGTGCATCTAAACAAGCATATAAGAGCAAATCCAGTGCTAAAGTAAAAGTGCAAGAAATAGATTTTTTTTATTGAGTGAATACAATAAGTGCTAAGAACAAGTAACAGGGTAGTAGTTCTTAAAGAGGTGAGTTTTCAACCTGTGCCAAAAGATGGGCAGTGACTCTGCTGTCCTGACATCAGTGGGGAGTTCATTCCACCACTGTGGGGCCAGGACTGAAAAGAGCCGTGACCGGGTCGATTGGCAGCAGGGGCCTCTGAGCGACAGGGCAACCAGGCGTCCCGAGGCAGCAGAGCAAAGTGGTCAGGCAGGGGTGTAGGGCTTGACCATGGCCTGGAGATAGGAAGGAGCTGTTCCTTTCACTGCCCTGTAGGCTAGCACCAGAGTCTTAAACTGGATCCGAGCAGTTACTGGGAGCCAGTGTAGGGACATGAGAAGGGGAGTTGTGTGGGAGAACTTTGGGTGGTTGAACACCAGACGAGCTGCAGCTTTCCGAACAAGCTCCAGAGGTCTGATGGCCGACGCCAGGGCGCCAGCAAGGAGGGAGTTGCCATAGTCCAGCCAGGAGATGAGCACCTGTGCCGTCTCGTCGGTGAGGAATGGGCAAATTCTCCTGATGTTATAGAGGAGAAATCTGCAGGAGTGAGCAACTGATGCAACATTTGCAGCAAATGACAGTTGGTCATCCAGAATCACACCCAGATTCCTCACAGTCCAAGTTGGCATCACCATGGTGTTGTCAATGGTGATGGCCAGGTCTCGGTGCGGGCAACCTTTCCCCAGATGGAACATCAGCTCTATCTTGTCCAGATTGAGCTTCAGGTGGTGTGTCACCATCCACTCCGAGATGTCAGTCAAGCACACAGCAATGCGTGCTTCTACTTGTGTGTCAGAGGGAGGAAAGGACAAGATCAGCTGGGTGATCAGCTTATATCTTTCATGAACACTAATAGTTTTTCACAGTTTCCAGCCTGGTTTTAAAGCATTTCATATTACTGAGACAGCTCTAGTTAAGGTTACCAATGACCTACTGCTGACTGCTGACAGAGGTGACTGCTCAATTTTAGTTCTTTTAGACTTAAGTGCTACCTTTCACACAGTCAATCACAGTATCCTCTTACATTGCTTAGAGACTTGGGTGGGCATCAAGGGCTCAGCTCTTAGTTTATTATGCCCATACCTCTCCAACAGAACTTTTTCTGTTGTTCTGGGTAACTACTTTCTCGATGGCTCAGTTGAGTTGTGGTGTCCCTCAAGGTTCAGTTCGTTGCCCCCTTCTGTTTTCTATATACATGCTGCCTCTTGGCCAGGTTATTCAAAATCGTGTGTTCTACCATTTTTATGCTGGCGACACTCAGTTATACACGCCACTAAAACCCACAGATCCTAGCAGCCTGGCAAATCTCCCAATTTACCTCTCTGATATAAATCTTTGATGTCCGAAAATTTTTTCAAATTTAATGATTACAAGTCTGAGGTCATTCTGTTTGGTCCCCCAAATTCCATCAGCCTTTTCGGTACTAATCTTGATGGTCTGTCAAATAGTCTTAAGCAGGCTGCTAGGAATATTGGAGTAATATTCGATGCTAACCCCGGTGTTGATAATCAATCAAACATGCTGTTCAGTCATGCTTTCTTCAGCTCAAGGTAATCTCTAAAATTAGGTCATTTTTATCAATAGCCAATCTGAAAAAAGTTGTACATGGTTTTATCTATTCTCAGCTTGATAATTACAGTGCACTTTTCTTGGGTATCAGCCAGGGCTCCCTCGACCATCTGCAGTTGGTACAAAATGCTGCTGCTTGACTCAATACTGGGACAAAGGCATGACCATATCACTCCTGTTCTTGCCTCCCTACACTGGCTCCGTTAGATTTTGAATTGATTTTGAAAATGTATTGCTCATTCTTAAGCCCTCAAACGGTCTTGCTCCTACATACATTTCTTATTTATTGACCTTGTATACGCCCTCCCGACCATTAAGATCCACAGATGGAGCCCTGCTGGTGATTGCTGGGTCAGTTTGTCACATTTGCTGTTAGACCTCCCACAATATGGAACTCTCTTCCTATTGAAATCAGACAAACTAAGTCTCTAGCTTCTTTTAAATCCCTTCTTAAAACAGTTCTGTTTAAGGCATCCGGGTAGCATGGCGGTCTATTCCATTGCCTACCAATACAGGGATCGCCGGTTTGAATCCCCGTGTTACCTCCGGCTCGATCAGGCGTTCCTACAGACACAGTTGACCGTATCTGCGGGTGGGAAGCTGGATGTCGGTATGTGTCCTGGTCACTGCACTAGCGCCTCCTCTGGTCGGTCGGGGCACCTATTCGGGGGGGGGGGCTGAGGGGAATAGCATGATCCTCCCACGCGCTACGTTCCCCTGGTGAAACTCCTAACTGTCAGGTGAAAAGAAGCGGCTGATGACTCCACATGTTTCAGAGGAAGCATGTGGTAGTCTGCAGCCCTCCCCGGAGCAGAGTTCGGGACGGCTCGGAAGAGTCAGGTAATTGGCCGGATACAATTGGGAAGAAAAAGGAGAAGGGGGGGGGGGTAATAAAAAAAAAGTTTGTCTTTGTGAAAGACATTGCAAATGTTTGATATTTCTTTTTAATTATACTGTTTTTATTTTTATTCCTACCTATTTGGTCTTATTCGTTTATTGTTGTTATCTCCTCTTGGCTTATGTGCTTTGGTCTTATCTCATTTTTGCCTTGTTTGATTTTGTTTCTTTTGTAAAGCACTTTGTAACATTGTTTTAGAAAAGTGTTATATAAATATATTTATGATTATTAATATCATTATTATTAATATGGAGCTGCCAGAGAAGAGGAAAAGAGGAAGGCCAAAGAGGAGGTTTATGGATGTAGTGAGGGAGGACTTGCAGGCGGCTGGTGTGACAGAGGGAGATGCAGAGGACAGGAAGAGATGGAAACAGATGATCTGCTGTGGCGCCCCCTAACGGGAGCAGCCGTAAGTAGTAGTAGTAATTATTATTATTATTATTATTATTAATATTAATAAAACCAGCCACTGAGGATGCACAAGCCAGTGCATTCTTAGTGCCGGTCTCAAGCCCAGATAAATGGGGAGGGTTGTGTCAGGAAGGGCATCCAGCATAAAATCTTTGCCAAATCACATATGTGGATAATAAATAAGATTTACATACCGCATCGGTCGAGGCTCAGGTTACCAACGACCGCCACCAGTACTGTTAACCAGCAGGGTGCCGCTGGAAACTATGCTACTGTTGTGCAAAGGAGAAGGAGAGGGGGAAGGCATGTCCAGAGGCTGCGGGAGAAGAGGAAGGGTAGGAGTGTGGCGGTGAGAGTCGGAACTTTGAATGTTGGCACTATGACTGGTAAAGGGAGAGAGCTGGTTGATATGAAGGATAGAAAAAAGGTAGGTATACTGTGTGTGCAAGAGACCAGGTGGAAGGGGAGTAAAGTCAGGAGTATCGGAGGTGGGTTCAAACTCTTCTACCGTGGTGTGAATGGGAGGAGTAATGGGGTAGGGGTCATTCTTAAGGAAGAGTATGTCAAGAGTGTGCTGGAGGTGAACAGAATGTTTGACAGAGTGATGAGTATGAAGCTGGAAATCGAAGGTGTACTGCTGAATGTTATCACCGCATATGCCCCGCAAGTTGGGTGTGAGATGGAAGAGAAAGAAAATTTCTGGAGTGAGTTGGATGACGTGGTGGAGAGGGTACCCAAGGAGGAGAGAGTGGTAATTGGAGCAGACTTCAATGGACATGTTGGTGAAGTGAAAAGAGGTGATGAGGAGGTGATGGGTAGGTATGGTGGATTTTGTGAAAAGGATGGAAATGGCTGCGGTGAATATACATTTCAAGAAGAGGGAGGAACACAGGGTGACATACAAGAGTGGAGGAAAGTGCCCACAGGTGGACTATATCTTATGTAGAAGGCGCCATCTAAAAGGGATTGGAGACTGCAAGGTGGTGACAGGGGAGAACGTAGCTAGGCAGCATCGGATGGTGGTCTGTAGGATGACTTTGGAGACCAAGAAGAGGAAGCGAGTGAAGGCAGAGCTGAAGATCAAATGGTGGAAGTTGAAGAAGGAAGACTGCTGTGTGAAGTTCAGGCAGGAGTTAAGACAGGCACTGGGTGGTAGTGAAGAGTTGCCAGATGGCTGGACAACCACTGCAGAAATAGTGAGGGAGACAGCTAGGAAGGTACTTGGTGTGTCATCAGGACAGAGGAAGGAAGACAAGGAGACTTGGTGGTGGAATAAGGAAGTACAGCAAATTATATAGAGGAAGAGGTTGGCAAAGAAGAAGTTGGAAAGTCAGAGATGAATAAAGTACAAAAGGAGCAGAAGGAGATTCAGTGTAAAGCAACAACAGAGATGGTGAAGTGAAAGGAAAAGGTGTATGGTGAGTTGTATGAGAGGTTAGACACTAAGGAAGGAGAAAAGGACTTGTACCAATTGGCTAGACAGAGGGACCGAGCTGGGAAGGATATGTAGCAGGTTAGGGCGATCAAGGATAGAGATAGAAATGTTGACAAGCGAGGAGAGTGTGCTGAGAAGGTGGAAGGAGTACTTTGAGGGGCTGATGAATGAAGAAAATGAGAGAGAGAGAAGGTTGGATGATGTGGGGATAGTGAATCAGGCAGTTAGTCCTGATGACATACCTGTGGAGGCATGGAGATGTTTAGGAGAGATGGCAGTGGGGTTTTTAACTAGATTGTGTCACACAATCTTGGAAAGTGAGAGGATGCCTGAGGAGTGGACAGGAAGCATACTGGTACCGATTTTCAAGAACAAGGGCAATGTGTAGAACTGTAACAACTACAGAGGTATAAAGTTGATCAGCCACAGCATGAAGATATGGGAAAGAGCAATAGAAGCTAGGTTAAGAGGGGAGGTGGTGATCAGCAGCAGCAGTATGGTTTCATGCCAGGAAAGAGCACCACAGATGCGATGTTTGCTTTGAGAATGTTGATGGAGAAGTATAGAGAAGGCCAGAAGGAGTCACATTGTGTCTTTGTAGATTTAGAGAAAGCATACAACAGGGTGCCGAGAGAGGAGGTGTGGTTTGTATGAGGAAGTCAGGAGTTGCAGAGAAGTATGTAGGAGTGGTGCAGGATATGTATGAGGGAGGTGTGACAGTGGTGAGGTGTGTGGTTGGAATGACAGATGGGTTCAAGGTAGAGGTGGGATTACATCAAGGATCAGGTCTGAGCCCTTTCTTGTTTGCAATGGTGATGGACACGTTGATGGACGAGATCAGGCAGGAGTCTCCGTGGACTATGATGTTCCTGGATGACACTGTGATCTGTAGCGAGAGTAGGGTGCAGGTTGAGGAGAGCCTGGAGAGGTGGAGGTATGCACTGGAGAGAAGAGGAATGAAAGTCAGTAGGAGCAAGACGGAATACCTATGTGTGAATTAGATGGAGGACAGCAGAATGGTGAGGATGCAAGGAGTAGCGGTGATGAAGGTGTTTAAATGCTTGGGGTCAACTGTTCAAAATAACGGGGAGTGCAGGAGAGAGGTGAAGAAGAGAGTGCAGGCAGGGTGGAGTTGATGGAGAAGAGTAATTTGTGACAGAAGGGTACCAGCAAGAGTTAAAGGGAAGGTTTACAAGATGGTAGTGAGACCAGCTATGTTATATGGTTTGGAGACAGTAGCACTGATGAAAAGACAGGAGGCGGAGCTGGAGGTGGCAGAGTTGAAGATGATAAGATTTTCACTGGGAGTGATGAAGAAGGACAGGATTAGGAATGAGTATATTAGAGGGACAGCTCATGTTGGACAGTTTGGAGACAAAGCAAGAGAGGCAAGGTTGAGATGGTTTGGACATGTGTGGAGGAGAGATGCTGGGTATATTGGGAGAAGGATGCTGAATATGGAGCTGCCAGGGAAGAGGAGAAGAGGAAGGCCAAAGAGGAGGTTTATGGTTGTGGTGAGAGAGGAAATGCAGGTGGCTGGTGTGACAGGGGAAGATGCAGAGGACAGGAAGAGATGGAAATGGGTGATCCACTGTGGCGCCCCCTAACGGGAGCAGCCAAAAGTAGTAGTAATAGATTATAATTAATATTAATTATTACTATTATTATTATTATTTCAATGGAAACCTACATTATATTATTGTATACTCAATATTATTGTTGTGCTTACAGCAGCAGTATGTATTTACCTGGTTGGTTTATATATGAGGGTCAGTAAAATTGATAAAAGGATAATTCCGTTTTTTATAATCGGTTCCTTTTCTCAGTTTTTACCATGGTACATATCAGTTATGATATTTACTTACCGGCTTCATTCTGTAGAGTTTGGACACAGGACCACCACTGGACTCAGCTTTACAGTGGTGTCTTATGGGACGACTGAACACGAGTCTTAAACCTGTCCTTTAAACAACACCCCCCTGTGTGTCAGTCACACTGTGTCCATTATCTGGCAGTTCTCTGTCTGTTGTGCTGGCTTGGTAATTTGTGGATGTTACTACTACGTACGGTAAGTACAGGCTGCTCATTCCTTTCAGCTGAACCAGGAAGTAGATCAGCAGTGTCAGCCACCATTCATTATACTGGACATTTCAGCCAATCACTTTAAACTTGCAGTTTGTTTTCACTTCCAAATACATGGATATTTGGTTTGAATCTTGAGTTTCTGAAATGTCTTACTGCTCGTGTTCGGTTGTCCCGTAAGGTGACGTTGTAAGGCTGTCCAGCAGCGGTTCTGTGTCCAAACTCTACGAAATAAACCCTTCGAGTCAAGTATCATAACAAATATGCACGTTGACAAAAACTACAAAAATAAGTGCCGGGTTTTAAAGAAAGTGCTTATCCTTTAAACATGACAGGTTCTGGAGCTCAAGCTTTTCATACCCAGCAAAACTGTTTTCAGTGCCACTCCAAATAAAGGAACCAGAAAATGTTCCCCCACCAACCTGCTTGTCCTGCTGAAGAGGATGGAGCTGGGCTGAACCCTGAGACAGAACTGAGAGATGACTGGTCAGGTCCTGAGCTTAGAAAGGTCTGATCCAGTCCTGAATGGCTGGAGCTGAGGTCAGTGTGATGTGCTGGACCTGCTGGCTCTGAGGAAAGCAAAGCAGATAAAAGTAAACATGAGGTGTTCTTTAATCAAAGCTTAGGGCAGATGGACAGACAGATGGACAGACAGACAACCATGTTTACTGACAGCCAACACAGTACAGTACTGAATGTAGTGCATGGCTTCAGAGGTGACAGGTCACGTCATGTTTGGCTAAAGTTGTGCTGACAAATTCCATCATTATAAACAAGTAGAGAACAGGTGGATGAGGACTTTCGTGTGGGTACCTGGAGTTGAGTCTGGATCTGTGCTGCTACTCAACAGATGCCCTGGAATCAAAACAAGGTCTGAAGAAGCCAACTCGAGTCCAGGAACTAAACTCTTTACTGGAAGACAACATATCTACGTTTCACCAGACAGTGACATGGCAGCATGAGGGAACGTAGTGCAAATCATTAGTATTATTGTGGTGGGTTGGGGTGAAACCAGACCTGTGGGATCTAGGTGAGAAGGCACCCCTTTGTGCTCTAGAGACAAAAATGAAACATTGGGAAAATTTCAGCAATACAATATTTCAACTAACTAAGGAATAACTTTTTTTTAAACAGGAAATGAAGACCATCACTCACCTTCTGGATCTTTTATTTGATTGTACAGTTGAAACAGATGAATAGCAAATATTAATTCAGAGGCAGAATAACTCTGATCTCAGCGTAGCAGGGCTATGTGTGCCTGTACACGAACTGCAGAGGCTATCTCGGAGTGCTAGAGTTTTACAGTTTGATCTGGTCCAAGGCCAGATTGTGCGCTGTATCTTCAAGGTCTACACACTTTCCCCCTTTATTTTGTAAGGATTGGCAGGGAGAAATAGTCTTGCAAAGCCAGCCCACAAACTGCTTCGCTCATTGTGGCGTCGCAAGACTCAGTAGACATGTTTGGGTGTCGTCAGTGGGCAGGGCCAACATGACTTTGCAGGCGATTGGATCAGTCTTACACAGTCGAAGCTGTAAATGACCTGATTTGTAAAACTGGAGCGTTTCATTTCCAAACATACAGGTCTGCCAGCAAACAAACGAGCATGTCTGTGCAGTCAGTCCATGTAGCTGGTGAGCATGTCTGTGCAGTCAGTCCATGTAGTGGGCGATCATGTCTGTGCAGTCAGTCCATGTAGCTGGTGAGCATGTCTGTGCAGTCAGTCCATGTAGCTGGTGAGCATGTCTGTGCAGTCAGTCCATGTAGCGGGTGAGCATGTCTGTACAGTCAGTCCATGTAGCTGGTGAGCATGTCTGTGCAGTCAGTCCATGTAGCGGGTGAGCATGTCTGTACAGTCAGTCCATGTAGCTGGTGAGCATGTCTGTGTAGTCAGTCTATGTAGCGGGCGATCATGTCTGTGTAGTCAGTCCATGTAGCTGGTGAGCATGTCTGTGCAGTCAGTCTATGTAGCTGGTGAGCATGTCTGTGCAGTCAGTCCATGTAGCTGGTGATCATGTCTGTGTAGTCAGTTCATGTAGCTGGTGAGCATGTCTGTGCAGTCAGTCCATGTAGCTGGTGATCATGTCTGTGTAGTCAGTTCATGTAGCTGGTGAGCATGTCTGTGTAGTCAGTCCATGTAGCGGGTGATCATGTCTGTGTAGTCAGTTCATGTAGCTGGTGAGCATGTCTGTGTAGTCAGTCCATGTAGCGGGTGATCATGTCTGTGTAGTCAGTCCATGTAGCTGGTGATCATGTCTGTGCAGTCAGTCCATGTAGCTGGTGAGCATGTCTGTGTAGTCAGTCTATGTAGCGGGCGATCATGCATGTCTGTGCAGTCAGTCCATGTAGCTGGTGAGCATGTCTGTGCAGTCAGTCCATGTAGGTGGTGAGCACGCATGTCCGTGCAGTCAGTCCATGTAGCTGGTGAGCATGTCTGTGTAGTCAGTCCATGTAGCGGGCGATCATGCATGTCTGTGAAGTCAGTCCATGTACCGGGCGAGCATGTCTGTGCAGTCAGTCCATGTAGCTGGTGAGCATGTCTGTGTAGTCAGTCCATGTAGCGGGCGATCATGCATGTCTGTGCAGTCAGTCCATGTAGCTGGTGAGCATGTCTGTACAGTCAGTCCATGTAGCTGGTGAGCATGTCTGTACAGTCAGTCCATGTAGCTGGTGAGCATGTCTGTGCAGTCAGTCCATGTAGCTGGTGAGCATGTCTGTGCAGTCAGTCCATGTAGCTGGTGAGCATGTCTGTGCAGTCAGTCCATGTAGCTGGTGAGCATGTCTGTGCAGTCAGTCCATGTAGTGGGCGATCATGTCTGTGCAGTCAGTCCATGTAGCTGGTGAGCATGTCTGTGCAGTCAGTCCATGTAGCTGGTGAGCATGTCTGTGCAGTCAGTCCATGTAGCTGGTGATCATGTCTGTGTAGTCAGTCCATGTAGCTGGTGAGCATGTCTGTGCAGTCAGTCCATGTAGCTGGTGAGCATGTCTGTGTAGTCAGTCCATGTAGCGGGCGATCATGCATGTCTGTGCAGTCAGTCCATGTAGCTGGTGAGCATGTCTGTACAGTCAGTCCATGTAGCTGGTGAGCATGTCTGTGCAGTCAGTCCATGTAGCTGGTGAGCATGTCTGTGCAGTCAGTCCATGTAGCTGGTGAGCATGTCTGTGCAGTCAGTCCATGTAGCTGGTGAGCATGTCTGTGCAGTCAGTCCATGTAGTGGGCGATCATGTCTGTGCAGTCAGTCCATGTAGCTGGTGAGCATGTCTGTGCAGTCAGTCCATGTAGCTGGTGAGCATGTCTGTGCAGTCAGTCCATGTAGCTGGTGATCATGTCTGTGCAGTCAGTCCATGTAGGTGGTGAGCATGTCTGTGTAGTCAGTCCATGTAGCTGGTGAGCATGTCTGTGTAGTCAGTCCATGTAGCTGGTGAGCATGTCTGTACAGTCAGTCCATGTAGCTGGTGAGCATGTCTGTGCAGTCAGTCCATGTAGCTGGTGAGCATGTCTGTGCAGTCAGTCCATGTAGCTGGTGAGCATGTCTGTGCAGTCAGTCCATGTAGCTGGTGAGCATGTCCGTGCAGTCAGTCCATGTAGTGGGCGATCATGTCTGTGCAGTCAGTCCATGTAGCTGGTGAGCATGTCTGTGCAGTCAGTCCATGTAGCTGGTGAGCATGTCTGTGCAGTCAGTCCATGTAGCTGGTGATCATGTCTGTGCAGTCAGTCCATGTAGGTGGTGAGCATGTCTGTGCAGTCAGTCCATGTAGCTGGTGATCATGTCTGTGCAGTCAGTCCATGTAGCTGGTGATCATGTCTGTGTAGTAAGCCCATGTAGGTGGTGAGCATGCATGTCTGTGCAGTCAGTCCATGTAGGTGGTGAGCATGTCTGTGCATGCTTGTCCTGTCTTTTTAAGGCACAGTTACATAGAAAAGGTACTTTACAGAGCACAAAGCTAATATTTCAGACAAAGGCAGCGGCAAATAGAAAAACGTTAGCGAATGACTTGTTAAATTCTTGGATGATGATGATGATGATGAAACTGTTGGTACTTGTCATTATCTTGGCTGTTCGGCTTCCAGGTGCCAGGCTCATTGGACTCTCAGTGCATGCCTTACAGACTATATCTGGCTATAGATAGATCTATGTTACATGACTACATGTGGCACAGAAGAAACTGAGCATGCCAGATTTTTCTGGCTTTGTGAGGTAAGGGAAAGCAACTTTCACTATCATTGAAATTTGACAAAAACAGTCCAACAAATCATTTGCGGATATTGCAGATTTGAACTTTTTTTCACCAATCCTGAGTTTCACAGTAAAGTACATTGACTTGAACACAGATGACAGACTTTTATGAGAATAACTTAATTAAGCTCCTCTTGAGGCTGATTTCTGGTTAAGTCACAGACCTGTAATGTGAGCATGGACATCTTTTCCAAACGGATCGACTCCACCTGAAAACATGCAGAGACAAAATGTCAGACTGCCTGCATCATTTTCAGCTAACCAGACATGGAAACATGGCAGCGGATGAAACTCACCCATGAGACCAAGGAGGAAGTCATGATTTGACTGGTCACTGACTCCTGGAAGAGAGCAGAATGGGGTGAGCAGGTGAAAGAGAAAAAGATGAAAGGCAGTAGTATGGCTGGAGAGACAGAGAAGAAAGGAGGACATGAGATGAACAAAGGAGAAGAAGGAAATAAGGAGGTGAAAGAGGGATGAGAGGGAGTTCTCCTGCTCGTTGAACACCCACTGACTGAAGATGAAGCTGTGCAGAGGAGATGAAGGACAACCATATAGTAGCAGTCTGTACTACTGCTACCGAGCTCAGAGGAGAACTCAGCCAAGGGCAAGCAGGGCTGAGTAAACACCGACTCGGAGATGACCTGGGCTGATTCACATCAAATATTAGTTACATGGATGGAGGGATGAGGTGAAGGGGAAGTTGAACAAGAAAGTTGGAAAGAACAATGATATTTGATAGATAAATACAATCCAAAAGACTATGAGGTTCTGTTGTTTGTTTTTATATGCTTTGGAGACAGTGGCACTGACGAAAAGACAGGAGGTGGAGCTGGAGGTGGCAGAGTTGAAGATGATAAGATTTTCACTGGGAGTAACGAAGAAGGACAGAATTAGGAATGATTATATTAGAGGGACAGCTCAAGTTGGATGGTTTGGAGACAAAGCAAGAGAGACAATATTGAGATGGTGTGGACATGTGTGGAGGAGAGATGCTGGGTATATTGGGAGAAGGATGCTGAATATGGAGCTGCCACGAAAGAGGAAGGCCAAAGAGGAGGTTTATGGATGTGGTGAGGGAAGACATGCAGGTGGCTGGTGTGACAAAGGAAGACGCAGAAGACAGGAAGACATGGAAACGGATGATCTGCTGTGGCGCCCCCTAACGGGAGCAGCCAAAAGTAGTAGTATTAGTGTTTGTTTGTTTTAAAGGTACTGGATATTTTCCTGCTATGTTTGGTTTGGGTTTATATGTACCTTCTGCACACAGGGCCATTCTTTACCCGTGTGATTTAGCTTTATACATATTTTGTAGAATGTTTTACTGTTTTGCAATGCTTAATGTTTTACAGCTGGGTTTTACTGCAGGCTTGAAAAACAAATTTGCACACCCTTCCCCCTCTCCAGCCACAACACACAACCAACTGCACTCGCTACCAGCCACTCCCCCAACCCCCTCCTGCACTCAGGATCTGTGTTGAGGATGTGTGCCAGCTCTTCCAGAGACAGAAGATCAGGAAGGCACCAGGCCCGGATGGAATTTCACCCTCCTGTCTGAAAGTCTTTGCTGACCAGCTGGCCTCCATCTTCACCAGATCACTGGAGCTGTGTGAAGCCCCCTCCTACTTCAACAGCTCCACTATCATCCCGGTCCCCAAGAAACCCCATATCACAGGATTAAATGACTACAGGCCCATTGCCCTAATGTCTGTGGTCATGAAATCCTTCGAGATACTGGTGTTGGCCCACCAGAAGGAAATCACAGGCCCCCTGCTTGACCCCCTGCAGTTTGTCCACTGAGCAAATAGATCAGTGGAGGATGCAATCACCATGGGATTGTACTACATCTTCCAACACCTCGACTCCCCAGGGACATATGCAAGGGTCCTGTTTGTGTACTTCAGCTCAGCGTTCAACACCATCGTCCCAGATATCCTCCACTCCAAACTCATCCAGCTCACTGTACCAGCCCCCATTTGCCAGTGGATTAAAAACTTCCTGACAGACAGGAGGCAGCTGGTGCGGCTGGGGAAATCACATCCAGCACCCAGACAATCAGCACTGGTGCCCCCCAGGGATGTGTGCTCTCCCCTCTACTCTTCTCCCTTGACACAAATGACTGAACCTCAGCTGACCCGTCTGTTGAACTCCTGAAGTTTGTGGGTGATAGAACCATCATTGGCTTTATCCGGGATGGGGACGAGTCTGCATATAGATGGGAGGTTGATCAGCTGGCCCTCAGGTGCAGCCATAACAACTTGCAGCTGAACATGCTGAAAAGAGTAGAGATTACAGTGGACTTCAGGAGAAGCCCCCCAACACTGCCCCCCCCCACCATACTCAGTAGCACAGTGTCTGCAGTGAAAAACTACAGATTTCTGGGTTCCACAATCTCCCAGGACCTAAGGTGGGCATCCAACATAGACACAATCATCAAAAAGGCCCAACAGAGGATGTACTTTCTCCACCAGCTCAAGAAATTCAATCTGCCTCATGAACTGTTTATTCAGTTCTACACTGCCATAATCCAGTCTGTCCTCTGCACATCCATCACTGTCTGGTTTGGCTCAACCACCAAACAGGACAGGGACAGGCTGCAACGGACGGTTAGTTCTGCAGAGAAAATCATTGGTGCCAGCTTGCCCTCCATTCAGGACTTATACATGTCCAGACTCAGGAAACCGGCAGACAACATCACTGCAGACCCATCACACCCTGGTCACAACCTGTTCTAACTCCTCCCCTCTGGTAGCACTACAGAGCACTGTACCTCAAAACAAAAAGATATAAAAACAGTTTCTTTCTGTGGGCTGTCATTCAAATGAACGCTTAACACTGTCAAATAAATCCAGCCATGTTGTATATACTGTACTGTACATACTGTATATACTATACTGTACATTGTATGTATACTGGTACACTCTGCCATGTCCATCTACCTCAGGCATGAATCTGCAACATCTATTTCAACATCTCTGATATATTTTCTGCACCATTGCACTTCATTGCTCTTATCTTGCCTGTAAAAGTCAATTCTGGTGTATAGATGTGAAGATTGTTTTGTTGCAGTGTTGTTAATCTATTTTAAGTACACAGAGAGCCACAAAACCGCAGTCAAAGCCCATGTAGTGCAAACCTGCATGCCCAATAAACCCGATTCTGATGTATATTCTGTGTACATGTCCATGCACAGTATACATTTTATGTATTTCGTATCTTCTTTCATGTAAAGCACCCTGCATTTTTATGTATAAAATCTGCTATATTATATAGTTAGACAGCGACTAGTTGAGGAAACAGGAGGGTGACAATTAACACGACCAGCCTCACCTGGACACTCACCTGTATAGTCCAGGTGAGAAATTACTCCCCCCAAAGGCTCCAGGACTCCTAGGAGAGAAGACCGTGGCGTGGAATGAGTCGGTCTTTGCTACATTACATTAGACATGTATTGTCTCTTGAAACCCTAAAGCCCTGGTATTGATTAGCGTGGACCAAAGCCTGTCTGCTGTAACAGTTACTGACATTAAAAACACAACTTGACTGGAGCAGGTCTTCCAAAGGGAACACAATAGGGAGACACTGAGATGGTAATATAAGGCAGCCCATATGTAACAACCAGAGTAGCAGTATATCCATCCAAGAGACTCTACAAGGTTCCGGAAGTTCGCAGCAGTTCAACATTGAAATGTTATTTCATCCTGCAGTTCACCAGAGAGCACGACATGCCAGGTCTATTAAATGCACACACGGCTTCGTGATACTGGTCTTTGCTGATGCAGGGGTTTCATGTCTATATGTTCATATGGATGTATGTTTGTGTCTTTACTTATGGAGGAGTGGGTTCAAGTTTCACCTCCGTGGATCTTGCCATTTCTTCCATTTAATAAGTATGATGAAACAGACGCCACAAGAGCAAACCGTTGTCAGAATGGCCAACCCCAGGCTTCTTTTAAAGCGTTGTTTGTTAATATTGTAACAGTGACGCCAACGGTCATGGGACTCGAACGCCCGACTCACACAAGGCAGGTAGAGTAAACGCTTACTGAACATGGGTTCGGGCAGAGGTTCTAGACTAATGACAAAATCAGGGGCAGGTGAGTAATTAGACACAGGTGAGGGTAATCAAGGAGGCGGGAAACAGTTGAGGACAGTGTAGAGGAGCTCAAGCAGGAGTCGTGACAACTTTCTCTTTCGGCTACACAACGTGCACCATTTATTCCTTCCACCATTACAACAACACAAAAAACCCGCGCAGCGGAAGTGCGTCACTGTGTACCCGAACCGAGAAAACAGCAGCTGTAAACCAACGTTCCTACCAGCTCAATAAGGGGAGTTATGTAGCCCCATAACCCCTACACCAGGAACTTAAAAAGAGGCGGTGACGTCACAAGGCAATTTATACGCGCCAGACTGCAGTTCTTACGACGATTCAAGATTCTGTTTTTGTTGCGTCTCGATATAAGTACAAGAGAGTACCACTGTAGAGTTTCGGCTCCTCAACACTGCAGCAACAACAGTGACTCAACAGCAACCCAACAGAACAGAATAAAAAAGCAAGCACGAAACGAGACGTCCTCATACGGCGCCATCTTGTGATGACGCCATCAGGCGTCCGACTGGCGAGGTTTGCGCGCCGGTTTGAGATTTGTTTCAATGCTTGACATGTTTTTGTCTTTTTGGGTTTTTTTCACCCTTTTTCTCCCCAACTGTACTTGGCCAATTACCCCACTCTTCCGAGCCGTCCCGGTCTCTGCTCCACCCCCTCTGCTGATCCGGGGAGGGCTGCAGACTACCACATGCCTCCTCCCATACATGTGGAGTCACCAGCCGCTTCTTTTCACCTGACAGTGGGGAGTTTCACCAGGGGGACATAGCGCATGGGAGGATCACGCTACTTCCCCAGTTCCCCCTCCCCCCGAACAGGCGCCCTGACCGACCAGAGGAGGCGCTACTGCAGCGACCAGGACACATACCCACATCCGGCTTCCCACCCGCGGACACGGCCAGTTGTGTCTGTAGGGACGCCCGACCAACCCGGGTGTAACATGGGGATTCGAACCGGCGATCCCGGTGTTGGTAGGCAACGGAATCGACCGCTACGCCACTCAGACCCCTTGTGTTTTATTGTCGATTGCACTAATGTGTTTACTGCTTTTTTTTGTTGTGTTTGAAGTGAGGTGACTTGAGTGTCATGAAAGGCACCTATGTAATATAGCACTTATCACTATTATTATTATTATAAAATGTGGTCTGACCACATTTTATAATAATAATAATAATAATAAAGAAATTGAATAATAATAAAAATAAAGAAGACAGAAAGAAATGACAGAAAGAAAAGAAGACAGGAAGAAATGGAAAAGAATGATCCGCTGTGGCGACCCCTAACTAACGAGATATTAGATAAGAAAATAGAAACAAATAGAAACAAGAAAAACAGAAATAAAAGATAAAATAACAAATAGAAATAAGAACAAAATATATCAGCAAGCATGGTGCACATAACACCCTATCTATACTGCACTACCGCAGCACACAACAAGCGCACAAACAAAACCTGACAGGGCCAGTCCAGTGACCATTAACTCAGAATGTCTGACAGTCGGAGTCTGAGGAAGGAGTTGTAAAGTTTGATGGCCACAGGCAGGAATGACCTCCTGTGGTGCTCTGTGGTGCTTTTTGGCAGAACGAGTCTATCACTAAAAGTACTCCTGTGCCTGACCAGCATGTCATGGAGTGGGTGGGAGACATTGTCCATGATGGCACATAACTTCAACAGCATCCTCCTCTCAGAAAGCGCTGCCAGAGAATCCAGTTCCACCCCCACAACATCACCGGCCTTGCGGATGTTTATTGAGCCTGTTTGCATCCACTACCCTCAACCTGCTGCCCCAACACACAACAGCAAACAGGAGAGCACTGGCCACTACAGACTCATACCACATCCTGAGCATTGTCTGACAGATTTTGAAGGACCTAAGCCTCCTCAAAAAGTAGACACAGCTCTATCCCTTCTTGTAGAGGGCACCAGTGTTTTTAGCCCAGTCCAGTTTATTATCTATATACACCCCCAGGTACTTGTAGTATTCCACAGTGTCCACACTGATCCCCCTGGATGGAGACAGCGGTCACTGGTGTCATGTCCCTCCTCAGATCAACAACCAGTTCCTTTGTGTTAGTCCCGTTGAGCTTCAGATTGTTCTGCTCACACCATGTGACAAAGTTTCCCACCACAGCCCCTGTACTCAGCCTCCTTACCCTTATTGATGCATCTGACTATAGCAGAGTCATCAGAGAACTTCTGAAGATGGCAGGACTCTGTGTGGTAGTTGAAGTCCATGGTGTAGAGGGTGAAAAGGAAGGCAGACAGGACTGTCTCCTGCAGAGCCCCGGTGTTGCTGACCACTCTGTCTGACACACAGTGTTGCAAGCACACATACTGTGGTCAACAATCCATGACACAAGGGGGGCATCTACCTGCATTGCTGTCAGCTTCTCACCCAGTAGAGCCGGCCGGATGGTGTTGAAGGCACTGGAAAAGTCAAAGAACATGACCCTCACAGTGCTTGCTGGCTTATCAAGGTGGGCTTAGGCAGGTTAAGCAGGAAAATGGTGGCATCCTCAACTCCCAGTCGGGGTTGGTAGGTAAACTGGAGGGGGTCTAAGTGTGGGTTGACCGTGGGCCAAAGCTGCTCCAGGATGAGTCTTTCCAGAATCTTCATGACGTGTGAAGTCAATGCTACCCGTCTGTAGTCCTTGGAGTCCCTGGGATGTGATGTTTTCGGCACAGGAATCAGGCAGGACGTCTTCCACAGCACAGGGACCCTTTGAAGTCTAAGGCTCATGTTGAAGACATGGTAAAGCACTCCACATAACTGGGGGGCACAGGCTTTGAGCACTCTGGGGCTAACACCATCCGGGCCTGCTGCCTTGCTTGTGTGAAGTCTCATCAACTGTCTTCTGACATGGTCAACCATGAAGCACACTGTGTTACAGGTGGGGGGGGGGGTCGTCAAGATGGAGAGGGCCATTAGTCCGGGAACCCAGGGAGGGGGGGGGTAGGCCATGGTCAAGCCCTACACCCCCGCCTGACCACTTCGCTCTGCTGCCTCGGGACGCCTGGTTGCCCCGTCGCTCAGAGGCCCTTGCTGCTGATCAACCCGGTCACGGCTCTTTTCTGTCCTGTCCCCACAGTGGTGGAATGAACTCCCCACTGATGTCAGGACAGTGGAGTCGCTGCCCATCTTTTGGTGTTACTTGTTCTTAGCACTTATTGTATTCACTCATTTAAAAAAAATCTCTTTCTTGCGCTTTTACTTTAGCACTGGTTTTGCTCTTAGATGCTTGTTTAGATGCACTTATGACCTCTGATGACTAGTAGTTCTCCTGATTTCCTATGTTAAATGCACTTATTGTAAGTCGCTTTGGATAAAAGCATCGGCTAATTGACTGTAATGTAATGTAATATGATTATCAACACCGAGGTTAGCATCGAATATTACCCCAAGATTCCTAGCAGCCTGCTTAACACTACCTGGCAGACCACTAAGATTCGTACAAAAAGTGCTGATAGAATTTGCGGGACTGATAGCCACAGCCACAGAAATTGCTCATGTCAAGAAAAGTTGCATTGTCAAACATTATTGCATTTATATGGATATTTGGATTTGCGTTTACAGGGATGTGGAAATATGTGTAAGGATGTGAAACCTTCACTTACAGCTTAAGAAGAACTTGTGAGCAATCAGACAAGAAGGTATTGTAATCAAAGAAGGGTGAATCACACACTGTCTGTCTGTCCACATCCACTGTCACCTGTTTCTTAGACCCCCAGGCCCCAGTTTGCTTTATCCAGCATAGCATCATTTCTTTTCCATAGCCCACCTTTATTGCAGCTCACCTGTCTGGTCATGAGCTCCACCCACATTCAACAGCTTCTGTCCGTTACCTGTGAGAGACAAAGAAAATCATTTCACCACCTTAATAAAACAAATTTCTCATGAAAACAGCTTTGTCAAACCTTGTAAAACATTGTCTGTCAGTACACATAGTGGATCTATTGATGAAGTTTGAGAAGAACGGTGTAAGTCAGTAAAAACAAAACAAAACAATATTTACCATTGATCTCTGTTTCAGGTGCATCATAACCTGCAAAAATATACGTATTGAACAAAATCATTTACAGTTCACAGGAAACACTAGATGTGGTTAGTGGTGTGATTATTATGTTGTATTACAGATAATATAGGAAAAGATTGAGTGTCTGATCAGTGTATATAGTAGACTAAGATGGGGAAGATGTTCGTACTTAGATGCAATCACTCATTCAATCAACTGCAATTTACATAATCAGTCAGAAAGAGGTCTCCATGTTCGCTAAGTACAACTTCCATCAGCAGTTCCAGTTTGTCCATGTTTTGGGAAGAAGTTGTTTTACTGGAGTCGACCTCAGATTTGCCAGTAGGGTAGGATCACATTCTCCTCTAATCCTGGTTATCAAGGTTGCTTGGTTGGTACAACAAACTGATACATCAGTATCAAACGGCTGACTTCACAGTATGAACCCCTGCAATGTCTCCAGCTTGGTAACGGGGAACACAGTTGGTTCCATGTCCCTGGGTGAGAATCTGGTAATCTACAGCTGCTGCTGCTACTACTACTTCGAGCTACTCCCGTCAGGGGTAACCACAGCGGATCATCCATTTCCATCTCTTCCTGTCTTCTGCATTTTCCTCTGTCACACCAGCCACCTGCATGTCCTCCCTCACCACATCCATAAATCTCCTCTTTGGCCTTCCTCTTTTCCTCTTCCCTAGCAGCTTCATATTCAGCATCCTTCTCCCAACATACCCAGCATCTCTCCTCCACACATGTCAAGACCATCTCAATCTTGCCTCTCTTGCTTTGTCTCCAAACCGTCACCCCTGAGCTGTCCCTCTAATATACTCATCCCTAATCCTGTCCTTCGTCATCACTCCCAATGAAAATCTTAGCATCTTCAACTCTGCCACCTCCAGCTCCGTCTCCTGTCTTCTCATCAGTGCCACTGTCTCCAAACCATACAACATAACTGGTCTCACTACCATCTCGTAAACCTTCCCTTTAACTCTTGCTGGTACCCTTCTGTCACAAATCACTCCTGACTTTCTTCTCCACCCACTCCACCCTGCCTGCACTGTCTTCTTCACCTCTCTCCTGCACTCCCCGTTACTTTGGACAGTTGACCTCAAGTATTTAAACTCATCCACCTTTATCACCTCTACTCCTTGCATCCTCACCATTCCATTGTCCTCCCTCTAATTCACACATACTATATAGTCCGTCGTGCTCCTACTGACTTTCATTCCTTTTCTCTCCAGTGCATACCCCCACTTCTCCAGGCTCTCTTCAACCTGCACCCTACTCTTGCTACAGATCACAATGTCATCTGCAAACATCATAGTACACAGAGACTCCTGCCTGATCTTGTCCGTCAACCTGTCCATCACCACTGCAAACAAGAAAGGGCTCAGAGCTGATCCTTGATGTAATCCCACCTCCACCTTGAACCCATCTGTCATTCCAACCGCACACCTCACCATTGTCACACTTCCCTCATACATATCCTGCACCACTCCTACATACTTCTCTGCCACTCCTGACTTCCTCATACAATACCACACCTCCTCTCTCGGCACCCTGTCCCATGCTTTCTCTAAATCCACAAAGACACAATGCAACTCCTTCTGGCCTCCTCTATACTTCTCCATCAACATTCTCAAAGCAAACGTCACATCTGTGGTGCTCTTTCCTGGCATGAAACCATACTGCTGCTGCTGATCATCACCTCTCCTCTTAACCTAGCTTCTATTGCTCTTTCCCATATCTTCATGCTGTGGCTGATCAACTTTATACCTCTGTAGTTGCTACAGTTCTGCACATCACCCTTGTTCTTGAAAATCAGTACCAGTATGCTTCTTCTCCGCTTCTCAGGCATCCTCTCACTTTCCAAGATTGTGTTAAACAATCTAGTTAAAAACTCCACTGCCATCTCTCCTAAACACCTCCATGCCTCCACAGGTATGTCATCAGGACCAACTGCCTTTCCACTCTTCATCCTCTTCATGGCTGCCCTCACTTCCTCCTTGCTAATCCACCACACTTCCTGATTCACTATCCCCACATCATCCAACCTTCTCCCTCTCTCATTTTCTTCATTCATCAGCCCCTCAAGTACTCCTTCCACCTTGTACAGCTTGGGTAGATCTTGGGGACCTGGCTTAAAGAGTATATAAACACTGCCAAAAAAGCAGAGTTGTACTGGCCTCTTCAGGTTTAAAATAGCTACTAGTTCGGACTGCTAGCCACACCACAATTATGACAATAAGGATTTTCCACACGTGCCAATGGAAAAATCTTTGCTGAAGAGGTCAGTGCAACATTACTTTGCTGCTCTATGTGTCTACATCACTCATTCTAGGTGCACATCATAAGATTTGAAAGTCAAAAAATCTACAGATTTCAGTCATTCATTATTGTATCAATGTTGTATTGATCCGTGTACAATTGTTGTAGTGGTTAGATTGGTTTGATAAGATACTAGTTTGGCTTAGTCACTGTTTATACATATTAAGTGGATAAGGATTGTTCGTTCAGGTCCTAGTTGCTCATTGCTGCAGTCTTTTCTGTTAATGAAAAGAAAAAGTTGATTTTTTACTCTACCTGTCAGTTCAGACTGGGATGAGGAGCCAGCCGCGGTCAGTTCACCTTAAGCATGAGCATAAATCAGAGCAGGGCAAATTTATACAATCTACTTTAAAATCCCAATGTTTTCTTTTGCCACCAGTTTAAGACACACTTGTATTTTAGTCTGGTTTAAATCAAAGGAAAATTCCGTCTCTATGATTTGACTTGATTTCTTCAAGTATTTCCTTTTCATAGTTAACACTTTTAGATATGCATGATATTTATTGTGATCATATATCCAATTCCCTGCTACCTGAAGGTTCCAACTTCTGCTGACTCTGGACACCTGGGCTACCCCCTGATGATCCTGCAGAATCCACTGGAAGACCAGCAACCGCTAGATGTGTACACAATAGACACAGTTAAAAAAAAAGGGAAAAAAAAGGATATAGTCCACAAATGATATGGACACATGTAGGACACTGTATGTAGAGCATATAGCATATAGAGCACATATTATATAGTAGGTAAATAAAGGATATCTCCTGTAGTATAGCATAGAGTATTTTTAGTGGCTACAGCGAGAATTGTCAGATTAAGGCTTAGAGTTTTACCCAATAGTAAGGACACATAGACAGAAGCAGAGCAGTAGTGGTAAATAGGCTGGCGAGAACTAAAAAAAACAGACTTGATTCGGGAGATGTGGAATGTGTGAATACATAATGTGCAGAGAAGCCGGAGGCAGACAGCAGGGAAATTGAATGTTGTGATACGGAAGGGAACAATGAATCGAGAGGACAGCCTGCAAGACTCCACTCTGAGGGGAACGTCCTGAGTGAAGAGCCACACCCTCTGCCCAGGGCGGTAAAATGGCGCTGGAGTCTGATGATAGTCTGCCTGCTGCCAGTACTTGGAGGCAGTGTGAGGGAGGACTAAGCACATCTTCCTCCAGGTTCAATAAAAATGGTGGATGAACTCCCAGGCAAAAGGCACATTGACCTCTTCCTCCAGTTTAGGGAACAACAGGGGCAGGAATCCCTGGGTGCAATTGATAGGTGAGAAACCATTGGCAAGATGGGAAGGGTGCTATTGGAATACTCCACCCAGACCAAAAGCTCACTCTAGGTGGTAGGTCTGGTGGAAGTGAGGCATTGCAGGGGGTCTCCAGGTACTGGTTGTCTCATTTTGTCTTGCTGTTGGTTTAGGGGGTGAAAACCAGAAGGCAGACTGGTAGATGAATTGATGAGAGAACAGAATGCTCTCCAAAAATGTGATGTGAAGGGGAGAAACTGGTGACAATGGCCAATTAGATGTGGGACCAGGGACCAGTGTGGAACAGGCAAGGTTTGCAGGAAACTGGAATGGGCTTGCTGGGGATCTTGTTATTGGCACAAATGGAGCACAAATTGTTACCAGAAGCATTAGTGCAGTAAAGAGAGTGTGCAGCAGAAACCGGAATGAGGTGAGGATGGCGTAATAGACCTATTGTAGTATTTGGGATTGGGCAAAGTCGAGGAGAGTTTGTGGGGCCATTTCCAAGATGGGACTGTTGATGTTTGGCATAGCGGACAATGTTCTCAGTGTCCCATGTCACAGCCGCAACAGAACAGGAAGCAGGCAGGATGGGCTCTGGGTCGTAGGCTTCATCAGCAGAGCTGAACAGATGGGAGACACTATTTATTTTACAGTTCTTCGAACCAGGGTGGTAATTCAGAGTGACGTTAAAGCTGTTGAAAAACAGACCACCTGGCCTGTCAGGAGTGCAGGTACCTGGCTATTCAGATATATTGCAAGTTCTTTTATTTGTCCACACAAGAAACAGCTGCTTGGCTACATCCAGCCAATGACTCCACTTCTCCAAAGCCAGCTTGATGGTGAGTGGTTCCCTGCTGTTGATGTCTTAGTTCCTATATGCCAGCAAAAGCCTGCGATGGAAGACAGGCTGAAGCCTCTGGTCTTCATAGGAACTTCGAATGAACAATGAACTGACAAAATGTATCAAAGTGAATCAGGATTGCAGCATAGATGAAGGGTTGCTTGAATCCCAGGAAACGGCATTTGCTTCAAGGTGGAGGGCTGAGGCCAGTCTACCACCCTTTTCACCTTGATTATATCCATCTGCTCACTACTGGCAGAGACTATAAATCCCAGGACGGAGTTTGTGAATGCATGGAATTCACCCTTCTTGGTTTTCATGAACAACTGATTCTCCAGCAGCAATTGGAGAACGTGGCAGAATCATCCAGACAAAGACAAACCTGTTCAGCATGTCTCAGAGAGTGTTACTGACGATGGCCTGGAACACCACTGGAGCATTCACTGGGTACTCATTGTGGCCACCGTAGGTGTTAAAAGCTGTTTTCCATTCATCTCCCTTATGAATACAAACCAGGTAATAGGCATTTTGCAGGTTGAGCTTAGTAAAGATGATGGTTCCCTAGAGACGTTTAAAGGCTGAGGAGAAGAGTGGCAGAAGGTAAAGGTTCTTGACTCTGATGTCATTCAAGCCCTGATTATCAATGCTGGTATACAAAGTCTACACGCCAAGGGCAGTGCTCAGAAGCTCCGGTGTGGTGGATTTCCCAGATAAGAACAACAGTATTGACGCCGCCCTGCTGGACTCTGTAGACCATTACACTGAAAAATGGGCCAGGGCCATCTCGGAACTTTGGATGAGAACGCCAACCAAGGCAACACCCTGTTTCACAGTGGCAGTGTGCCACACACGCCTTTCCCTTCCATCGAGCGCTCAGCGAGTTACAACATGGACCCAAGCATCTCCTCAGAGTCAGACCTTGAATTCTTTGATGGCTTCCTTTGCCTGGGGCCCAGCTCACTCTACAACTCCCTCAAGGACTACGAGCACATGGACAACTTCTTTCAGTTTCAGTTGCCTAGCTATCCCAGCCTGCCTATGGCCAGTGACCCTGGGACCTGCCTCCTGGAGTCCCTTATCGGTCTCTCAGAATCCGTCCCTGAGCCACCTGCCATTTTTACAGACAATCAGCTGTTGGAGGAAGCAATGAAGTTGTCTGTGATTTGAGCATGCATCAATATATTCTCAGTTATGCATTAATGAGTTCACCAAATGGAACAAGGGACAGCCTGGTAGTAAGACATTGAAAAACATCTGATATGAAAACACTGGTATGCAGAAACTTTTAACACAAGGTTTATCACGAAACAGCGTTCTTTAATATTGGAAACAGCAACACATTCCAAGAGCACCTTTTCTCATGCTCCTAAGAAGTTTTACCAAATGGAGACAGCACAGGCTGTCACCAAGACATTGTAAAACAACTGTTACAAACCACTTGTGCACAGAACCTCCTTACACCAAGGCTATCATGAGCTCCCAAGGCAGAGCGTTATCAAATATTAACAATATCAGCATATTCCAAGATATGGGAAGGAATAAGTGACGCATGCACACGGGGAGGACATCAAGTATGCAAGAGGGGATTTACCAGTATATAAAAGCAAGGGACTAACCTTACAAAAGTCAGTCTGCTCTCAAGACAGCTCGGTTTGTTGCTGTTGTATGACTATATACTGCTGCAATAAATCTTATAAGATTCTCAGTGACTGGTTACTTCCGGTTGTCATGGCAGTGTGAGGACGTCTCCACATGCGCTCCTCTTATCAAACATTTATATAATTTAAGTGTGAGGTAACTTGTCATAAATATGCTCATATAGCATCTAAATATTAAGTGTTCAAGTTAGCCTCGAAAGATGGCTGGCAAATAGCTCAGGAATCCTAAACAGAGAGAAACAAAACGTTTATTCTACCTGTCTTGATTCGTGCATTCAAGTCCCCTGTCTGTTGGCACCACCGTTAACAACCTAGGCAGAGACAGTACCCTTTTTTCCACAGAAGCCGTTGAGGGAATAAAGCCCGATTAGAAACTCGACTAAAAGTAGGGATACTAGTCCCAACATTTAGCCAATACAACACACTGGTTTTTCCTGTAAGAAAACGAAGTTCCAACAAACGGTGATTAGTCCATGACCTCAGGGTGTCATGGTCTGTGATCATGGCTCTCCCATCCCGATTGGTGCGTTAATCCACCTGCACACGGGGTTCTGAATTACCCGGATTGCTCGGCTTCACCTGCCCACCTGCGCCCAATCTCCCTGATTGGCCTCCCCTGGGTATATATGCCCCTTGGTTGCTCTAGCGCTTTGTCGGGGCATCTCACACTCACCCACTGAGACTCAGAGACTTTCGTGTTGCCAGAGTGCCTCGTCTTTGTGATCTTTCCCCGTGTCCATTCCTGGTGTTGTTATCCTGCTGTTTTGTAGGTTTTTCCTCGTCCTGTTTGTTAGCCCTCCTCCCTATTGGTACCTGCTGTTTTTGTTTCCGTTTAATAAAGGAATTGCCGGAACCAGTTTGCCTCCACCGGCTGCACTTGGGTCCTCCCCTCTGCTACAACTGTGACAGTACGACCCGACCCAAGTATGGACCCAGCGGATGGTTTAAGGTACCGGAGACATCGTAGGCCGAGGCGGTGTCTGGTGTGAATGGCCTCCAGCTGGGGGTTATCCAGTCGGCCGACGTCCTGACCAACTACCAGTCACTGGCCGACTCCTTCCACAGGCTGCCTGTCTCCCGGTCTGCGGGAACTGAACCCGCTAGCTACCGGCCGGTAAACCCCTGGTTGATGGGTGGTGCCAAGCTAGCTACAGCCCTGGACCCACTCCGGGGAATCTGCCTGGCCAGGGGAAGTTCCCGGATTCTCCGCCAGTTCTATATTCCTCGACGGCCGGCCGACGTCCTGTCTGATTACAAGTCGCCGGCCGACTCGGTCTGCGGGTTCCTGTTCGGCCGACCAATTCCGCCGACCAGTTGGGCTTACCAGCCCAGCGTCCCCAAGCCTCGGCTGCCCAGCATCCCTGAGCTTCAACTGCCCAGTGTCCCCGGTGCGCCTCTGGGACCTGCTCCATGAGCGGCTGCTGGACCACCTCCGAAGCCTGCTTCATCAGCGGCTGCCTCAGAAGCCTGCTACATGAGCTTCTGCCCTGCCATCTCTGAAACCTGCTCCACGAGCGGCTGCCCTGCCACCTCCGAAACCTGTTCCCCCTCCGAGGTCCGTTTCCCCCGCGGCTGTCACATCCCTGCCTCATCAGCCCCGCCCTCGTCAGGCCGCTCTCACTTGACTAGCAGTCAGGCCAATCAACCTATCTCGGCCAGGATAAGAAGCTGGTCTGTTTAGATGATGCAAGATTGTTGAACATTTACTATTTGACCTCCCTGCCATAGCCTGGACCAAGACCAGCCTCTGTACGAGAACCACGAACCTGCTAAGCCCACCGCCTGTCCGAGAGCCCTAACCCCTGTTCCCTCTGCCTCTAGTTTGACCTCCATGCCATTGTCTGGACCACGCCTGTACGAGAACCACGAACCTGCCAAGCCCACCGCCTGTACAAGAACCACGCCCCTGCTAAGCCCACCATCTGTCCGAGAGCCCTGTCCCTGCAAAACAATAAATATGCCCCTTTGGCTTTCCCCCCATTCTGCTTTTGGGTCCTACACCTGGTAGCCCTGACAGAACGATCTGGCCAACATGGACCCAGTGGATGTTGAGGCATTAAATGCTGCCATAGCTGGCCAAGGAACCCTGGTCGAGAGACACGACGCTGCCCTCCAGGATGCTTCCACCTCTATGCAAGCCCTCTCTGCCAGCATGTAAACCCTCACCACTCAAGTGGCCCTAACAGACCAAGGCCTACAGGCTTTAACCCAGCAATTCAGCAGTTTTATGGCTCAACTAACCCCGCTACTACCCCAAAACCCGGCACAGGCCCCAGTCCGTGCCCCAGAACCTATTCACACCCCTGTACAGCCCAGGCGAGAACCTAGCATCCCCAAACCCTATGATGGAGACCCGGCTACTTGTGGAACTTTTCTCATGCAATGTGATTTCATTTTCAATCACTTACCAAGCATGTATTCTGACGACAATGAAAGGATAGCCTTCATCTCCAGTCTTCTCTCTGGTCCTCCGCTTCAGTGGTTCGAAGCCGTGTGGAGAGCTATAGAAGCCTGTTTTGGGTCTTACGAACTGTTCTGTGCGGAATTCAGTTAAGTGTTCTTTCGACATATCCTTGCAAACCGCTTTCCACACGGGGTTATCTGAGCCACTAAAGGATGAACTAGTCAGAGACGACACCACTTCCCTTGACTGTCCGAGAGCCCTGTCCCTGCAAAACAATAAACATGCCCCTTTGGCTTTCCCCCCCATTCTGTCTCTCTGGCTATTCGACTCGATGACCGTTCCAGAGAGCAGGGGAAAGCGAGGGGGTTGAGAGGAGGTTGCGTGCCCCAGGCCCCTCTAGCCAACACCAACCTGACCAGCTCATGACTAAGCCCCACCATGCTCGCTGGCTACCCCTGTCACGCCTCTCGCGGATGAACCCATGCAACTGGTTAGAGCTTGACTAACCGCTGATGAACGCATCCGTTGCACTAATGAACACTTGTGTTTCTACTGCGGCCAGGCAGGCCATACCCACATTGCATGTCCCGTTCGCCCAAAAGGAACAAGCTCACCCATGAATGTTGGTGAGTAGAGCTTCTCCCAAAGGCATATGCATTTAGAAGCAGTTCTCATCCACAACCAACCATCTCTCCTTTTATGAGACCTGGTGGTCTTCGGAGCTGATGACTGTTTTATGGATGCCAGTGTAGTTAGTCAAGCAGGCATCTCCACTCTACCCCGAGACACACCCATAGCTATCCATGACCTTAGTGGTGGTTTATTTGCTACCATCACCCATGTCACTGAACCCCTTAGTGTTATCCTGTCCGGTAACCACAGAGGAAAAACCATGTCCTTCCTAGTAATTTCCTCTCCTCAGAGCCCCCTGGTGCTAGGCAAGACGTGGTTGAGACGTCACAACTCCCACATAGACTGGTCGACTAATCCCATCTCAGCCTGGAGCCCTTACTGTCACAGAACCTGCCTCACTTCAGCTCTGCTGAGGGCGTTGCTGCTCCCTCCGAACCCCCTGATCTGACCAAGGCGCCCCTGAAGTCTGTTTGCCCCGCGGCCGCCCCACCGCCTGCGAGTTCAGTTTGCCCAGCGGCCGCCCCGCTGCCTGCAAGTTCAGTTCGCCCCGCTGGAGCAGGACACAGCCGAACCAGCGCCCATACTCCCTCCTGCATGTGTGGTGGGCACGCTCACCTAGGAGGTTGAAGGACTTGAGGGACGCCCAGAGGCCTCAACCCGACCCAGGTAACGGCCCTTCTAACCGTCTTTTTGTGCCTGACCAGGTCTGTACCCAGGTTCTCCAGTGGGCTCAAATCTCCCAGTTTGCCTGTCACCCCAGAACCAACCATACCCTGACACTGCTTAAGCACCAGTTGTGGTGGCCCACCTTGTCTACAGACACTCACGACTACGTCCAGGCCTGCAGGGGTTGTGCTCGAAGCAAGTCTACTCGCCTCTGATCTCCTACACCCCCCTACCTGTTCCTAGCCGACCTTGGAGCCTCATCGTTGACCCATCTGGAACTTCCATCGTGCCTGTCCTGGTGGGTCGCCAGGAAGCGCCTGGGGGCCCTATCACATCCCTGCCTCGTCAGGCCGCTCCCACTGCCTTACCTAGCTCATCTGGTTCATCGATCTTACCTAGAGCTCACACCTGACCGGCATCTCCAATCAGGCCAATAAACCCATCTCGGCCAGGATAAGAAGCTGGTCTGTTCTCCAGACTATGCTAGATCGTTGAACCGCTACTATTCGACCTCCCTAATATTGCCTGGACCACGACCCTGCTAAGCCCACCACCTGTAGGAGAACCACAACCCTGCTAAGCCCACCGCCTGTAGGAGAGCCCTGTCCCTGCAAAACAATAAACGTGCCCCTTTGGCTTTTCCCCCATTCTGTCTCACGTTCTGCTTTTGGGTCCTACACCTGGTAGCTCTGACAGTGGCTGCCACGCCGCCTCCGAGGTCCGTCTCCCCCCGCGGCCGTCCCGCCGCCTCCGAGCTCAGTTTGCCCAGCGGCCATCCCGCCGCCTCCGAAGTCCGTTTGCTCAGCAGCCCTCCAGGCACGGTGGTACTGTTGGCGTCGTCCGCTGGAGATGCCCTGCGCCCTGGTCGCCCTCTCGATCGGTTCCAGCCCTTGGGCCGCCTGCCTGAGATCCCTGGCCCCATTCGTCCTCCCCCTGGGCCTTCTGTCTGTCCTGCTGGTACTCTGGGCCCTTTACTTTTGGGACGTCTGGAATCCGCCCCTTGAGAGGGGAGTCCTGTCATGGTCTGTGATCATGGCTCTCCCATCCCCCGATTGGTGCGTTAATCCACCTGCGCCCGGGGTCCTGAATGACGCGGATTGCTCGGCTTCACTCGGCCTCCCCTGTCTGCGATTGGCTGACCGGTTCCCGCGCACCTGTGCCCAATCTCCCTGATTGGCCTCCCCTGGGTATATATGCCCCTTAGTTGCTCTGGCGCTTTGTCGGGTCGTCTCACACTCACCCACTGTTTGCCTCCACCGTCTGCACTTGGGCCCTCCTCTCTGCTACAACCGTGACACAGGGCAGTTAATGTAGACACAGAGTACTGAACCACACACTACCTTGTCCAATATTGCAGGTGACACCAAGTGCTACACAGTCATAGATTTATGCTCAGTATTTTTCAGCATACCACTACACCCAGATTCCAGACACCTTTTTTTCTTTCTCCTATGAAGGGCGGCAATACACATGCACCAGATTACCACAAGAACATTGCAAACGTCTCTCCCTCCATTTTCAATCGTGTAGTCAAACAAGATATGCCTGACGCCAGCATTCCTGGCACCATTACCCAATATGTCAATGATCCGTTAATTTGTAGCCCCACTAAGACCAGTGCGAAGCTGACTCCCTCACCGTCCTAACTGATTGGCTGAGAAGGGCCATAATCTTAACAAACAGCTGCCATGTGTACAGCAAAAGGTGTTCTATCTGGGCCACACTTTAGAAGGTGCGACCAGAGCTATGTCCAATGATCAGCTCCGTGCTGTTAAACAAATGCTTAGCAATAGGACCACCCTTAACACCGACCAAGTGTGTCTGCTCCTGAAACTATGTCCTCAGTCCACGTACTTCACATACAGGGGGCAGTACTATAGGCAGAGGTATGGGTTTGCTATGGGTCGCCCAGTCTCACCTGTAGTGGCCAACTTGTATATGGCGGAAGTGGAAAAGAGGCTCTAATTTCCTGTCCAGGGACACCAACTAGCCATTGGTTCAGATTTATGGAAGACACCTGGATTAAAGTTAAAACTCAGGATGTACCACAATTCACCGACCACATTAACTCTGTCGACACCACATCAAGTTCACCAGGGAGGATGTGGAACATGACAGGGTAGCCTTCTTACACTGTGAAACTGCAGTTGGTGATGGGCATTTGATTGCTGATGTTTACCGTTAACCAATACATACTGATCAGTACTTAAAGTTTGACTCTCATCATCCACTGGAGCACAAACTAGGAGTCATCAGGACGCTGGACCACCGAGCTGACAGCATCCCCACCGACACAGAGGTCAAGGAAGGGGAGAAATTCAACATTAAACAGGCACTGGTTAAGTGTGGTTATCCTAACTGGGCATTTGTCAAAGCCAGGAAGATCCCAAACAGTGCACCAGCTGATTGAAGACGGGAGAAGGACAACAACTGCCTAAGTGTAAACCAGTGGTGATTCTGTATGTGGCGGGAGTGTCGGAAAAGCTGAGACCTTTCGAACCCCAAAACACATTGCGCCAGAAGTTGGTTCACCTCAAGGATCAGGTCCCCCGGCACAAACAGAGCCATATAGTGTAGCTGTTAAGTGTCAGGAGGATTGCCGTGACTTGTACATTGGGGAAACTAAACAGACACTGGCCAAGAGGATGACACAACACAGGAGAGCTAACACGTCAGGCAACGACTCCACAGTCTACACCTGAACCGGGGGGGGGGGGGTTCTAAGAGTACGTCTGTCACCATCTTACAATGCTGTGATTGCAACTATTCCCCAATCCTCTGTGAATAGTACACATGACCATTGTAACTCTAGTTAATGGTCACACCGGTATGTGCATATAAAACTGGTGGTTGTTTTCGGTTGTTAGACACTGTATAGGGGTGTATAAGGTAGTATAAAGGTGTATAACGGTGTATAAGGGGGAATAAGGTAGTATAAGGTAGTATAAGGTAGTATAAAGGTGTATAAGGGTGTATAAGGTAGTATAAAGGTGTATAAGGGTGTATAAGGGGGAATAAGGTAGTATAAGGTAGTATAAGGTAGTATAAAGGTGTATAAGGGTGTATACGGATGTGTAAGGGTGTATAAGGTAGTATAAAGGTGTATAAGGGTGTATAGGGTAGTATAAGTTAGTATATCTTACTTATAAAGCCCTTCACAAACTTGCTCCCCCATACCTCACCGATCTCCTCTACCCCTACCAACTCTCTCAGTCCCTCAGATCCACCTCAGCCTCCCTTCTCTCTACCCCAGGTCCAACCTCCACGGCTTTGGTGACCGAGCCTTCTCCAGAGCAGCTCCCAGGGTCTGGAACTCACTCCCCCAAATCATTAGAGACTCAGAATCCCTCCCACTCTTCCGATCCCGTCTCAAGACACAGCTTTTCTCCATTGCCTTCTCCTGCCCCCCCCCCCATCCGCTCATCCACCCCTGGTCTGGGGTAGGCTGAGGACTGAGTGCTCAACCTGCCCCCTCCCTCAACTCCCTCCCCAACTCCCTCCCCAAGCACATCGGACACTGCTGCGGGCTGCCCAAATTCAGGTCATTGGTCGGGACTCACGTCTTCAGGCTTCATCTGTGATTTATGATGTGTGTTTTTCTTGCCCTTTTGTATCTGTCCAAGTGGGAGAGTACTGCTGGCGTCGTGTGTGGCTGCCGCTTCTCCCTCTCGTAGCCCCCCTTCCCATCCACCCCTGTACGTCTGTTGTGTTTATCTGTCGTCTTGTTTCACCCCGTTTATTGTAAAGCCACTTTGAGTTTTAGAAAAGCGCTATACAAGTTTAATTTATTATTATTATAAGGTAGTATAAGGTAATACAAGGATGTATAAGGGTGTATAGGGGTATATAAGGTAGTATAAGGGCGTATAAGGTACTACAAGGGTGTATAAGGTAGTATAAGGACGTATAAGGTAGTATTAGGGTGTATAAGGTAGCATAAGGGTGTATAAGGTGTATAAGGTAGTATAAGGGTGTATAAGGTAGTATACGGGTGTATAAGGTAGTATAAGGGTGTATAAGGTAGAATAAGAGTGCATAAGGTAGTATAAGGTAGTATAAGGGTGTATAAGGTAGGATAAGAGTGCATAAGGTAGTATAAGGTAGTATAAGGGTGTATTTGGGTGTATAAGGGTGTATAAGGTAGTATAACGATGTATAAGGCTGTATAACGTAGTATAAGGGTGTATAAGGTAGTATACGGGTCTATAAGGTAGTATAAGGGTCTATAAGGTAGTATAAGGGTGTATAAGGTAATATAAGGGTGTATTAAGGTGTATAAGACAGTATAAGGGTGTATATGGGTGTTTAAGGTAGTATAAGGGTGTATAAGGGTGTATAAGGGTGTATGGGTTAGTATAAGGGTGTATAAGGGTGTATAAGGTAGTATAAGGGTGTATAAGATAGTATAAGGGTGTATAAGGGTGGGGAGACCTGCAGTCAGTTGAGACTGAAGAGGTCAGTTAGATGATGACGACATGTATCTGTCAATAAACGTGTGTCCACATGAACTGATTCAACCTTCTGTGAATAGGCATGCTGGTGCTGCATGCTATGAAGGGTTGGTGCTGCATGCTATGAAGGGTTGGTGCTGCATGCTATGAAGGGTTGGTGCTGCATGCTATGAAGGGTTGGTGCTGCATGGCATGAAGGGTTGGTGCTGCATGCTATGAAGGGTTGGTGCTGCATGCTATGAAGGGTTGGTGCTGCATGGCATGAAGGGAGTGTGCTCTGAGATCAGGGCATGCAGTCAAGCCTCTGGGCTTGTCAATCTGTTCACTGAACATATTAAAAGTGTGACAATGCTGTAAGAGATTTTGTCTCGCTCCTCATTTAATGTCAGAGTGGAATTAAATAACTGCCACAACAGTCCTCATATTTAAATTTAGCAAGTTTAAGTTCATTCTTAATTTGCTTCTGTAATTCCCTGTGTTGGTTACCCCCCCCCCCCGGTAAAAACTAATATTCCTCTGGATAAGTGTGTTTTTAACAGATTTGGACACTGAAATTGATTTCTTGGAGATTACGAAGTCTTCAATCAACCAGTCAATCAAGTTGCATTTTATACAGCGCTTTTCTCGCTGCAACAGCCACTCAAAGAGCTTTACATTTCTGGTCAAATCTGAATTTCAGACACCTGTTACAGCAAACACAAGCCGTTTCCTATCCAGTCGCTCCCCATTTCATATGCGTAAGGCCACCGAAATGTGATTTACAGCGATTAACTTATTCACACTTGTATTACAAAAAGCTGTGACATGGGCCGTTTGAGACTCCTGACATAGGGCAGACCGGTGACAGACCTTAGTCGGTGTGCAGATAATGGATTGTCGACAGCAGTGGAATGGTCACCAGAAACTACAAATCTTCACAAAAATGTATATATGCAGAGACAGTCTCAGTAAGCTTATCCAAACTGGATCAAACATCTTTAAATGAATCCCAGTCTGTGCAACTGTAACAGTCCTTGAGACACTGAATAGACTCCTCTGACCACACGGAAACCAAACATCGTTCAGGTTTTGTTCTCTTCAGGACAGATTTGTTGAATAGAGCTGAATAAAAAACATGATTGGACAAGCCAAGAGGAGCCTATAGCCCAAGCATGAGCCTTTCTGGCAAGGAGTGTTGTTGTGTGGTGGTGCGGAGCTTTCAGTTTTCAGCACTGAGCCAGGAAGGAGCTCAGATGGAGAGAAGAGGGGCTCTCTTGCTGACTGTGCTGCTGAGGTGGTGGGCTGGGAATAAACGGCAACAGGCAAGGCTGTGTTAGAAACTGATGATGTGATAGGTGACGTGGATGTTTACAGCCAGGTTTTGGAGTTCTTCCATGACTGACAGATTCAAGTGGATGTTCAGAGAGATAATGACATCCCTTGATGATTGAGCTTGCCCATGGTGGCCAACCGTGGCTTCCTTTTCACCTACAACTTGGCTGTGTTGATCTGTGTCTGCTGGGTCCATTATGTGGCCAGTTTGTACTGTCAGAACTTAGGCTGAGATTTGGACCCAATAGCAAGGACAAAGAGACTGAGGCACAGTGGTGATGAAGGGACTGGTTTACCAGGAGAATGGCATACAGACAGGCAGATATGTTTTACAGGATGTGGTACTGGGATGTGGTTTTGCCTCTGTGGCAAGTGGAGAGAGAGGGGGGGCATGGGTCACGGGAGGGCAGATGTGATGATGATTAAGTGATCGGCCTCAGGTGTGCTCAGTTGACAGGCCATGCTTTATATTCTGTGGTGAGGCTGGGTCCTGGACTCACGGACCAAAGCAAACAAAGGTGAACACGATACAGAGGAAATGAGAAGGAGCCAAGGAACAGAGGCTTCAGCACTGCTGGCCACCAGCCCATGACCAGTGACCCATGCAGCGTGAGAAGTGACAGACACTTGACCATTGTAAAAAGACTTGAAAATAAAAACCATGTGTTTTGCTCAGCCACGTCTATCTTCCATTTCTGAGCCTTCCACTGGCAACAGTCTTGCCACACAGGCTGAGTGAAATAATTTGGGTTGTAAGTTTAGCTAGTTTTCAAGGATTGGCTGAAATTATTTAATCAGTTCACAATTTACAATCCGGCAATCAAAACCAGCAGACAACAGTAAAAAGCGAGCCCTGCTCTGATCATTCTGAACTGTAACAACACATTTCATTTATCCAAACTTTTCATCAACAATCTGTAACAATAACACATTTCATTTATCCAAACTTTTGATTAACATCTCAAAGTGCTGCAAAAGTAAATTCAATGCCTAACACACTTCTTTGTTACCTGTATCTTGCTCTGGTGCTAGCATGACTTTATGTGCCCATATACTATGACATGGTAAGACTATGTAAGAGAGTATACTGTATTAGATATATTCTGAATGATATAAAATCACCGATATAATATCCGGATATTAATACGCCTACATACCTGGAGAACTGATGACTGACACATCAGGATTGCCTTCTCTTCCATCTGTTGCAGACGAGAAATTCGAATGAGTGAAAGAAAAGCTCATCATTCAGCAGGTTCTGGGTTAGGGTTAGGGTTAGTTAATTTAATTTGGCAGTCAGTTGTTTAGACAAGTTTAGGGCTGGGGCTAGGGTTAGGGTTAGCCTTAGTTAATTTAATTTAATTTGTCAGTCAGTTGTTTAGACAGATTTAGTGTTAGGGTTAGCCTAAGTTAATGTAATTTGTCAGTCAGTTGTTTAGACAGGGTTAGGGTTAGGGTTAGGGTTGGGGATAGTTAAGTTAATTTGTCAGTCAGTTGTTTAGACAGGTTTAGCATGAAAATAAATCATTGGTTAGGGTCAGGGTTAGGGTCAGGGTCAGGGTCAGGGTTAGGGTTAGGGTTAGTCAATTTAATTTGTCAGTCAGTTGTTTAGAAAGGCTTAGCATGAAGATAGATCATTGGTTAGGGTCAGGGTTAGGGTTAGTTCATTTAATTTGTCAGTCAGTTGTTTAGACAGGTTAGGGTAAGGATTAGGGTCAGGGTCAGGGTTAGGGTTCATTAATTTAATTTGTCAATCAGTCGTTTAGACAGGGTTAGGGTTAGGGTTATGGTCAGGGTCAGGGTCAGGGTTAGGGTTAGTTAATTTAATTTGTCAGTCCGTTTTTTAGACAGGTTTAGCATGAAGAAAGATCATTGGTTAGGGTCAGGGTTAGGGTTAAGGTTAGGGTTAGTTAATTTAATTTGTCAGTCAGTTGTTTAGACAGGTTAGGGTCAGGGTCAGAGTTAGGGTTAGTTAATTTAATTTGTCAGTCAGTTGGTTAGACAGGCTTAGAATGAAGTTAGATTTTTGGTTAGGGTTAGGGTCAAGGTTAGAGTTAGTTAATTTAATTTGTCAGGCAGTTGTTTAGACAGGTTTAGGGCTAGGGTTAGGGTTAGGGGTTAGGGTACGGGCTAGTTCATTTCATTTGTCAGTTAGTTGGTAAGACAGGTTAGGTTTAGCGTTAGGGTTAGTGTCAGGGTTAGGTTTAGTTAAGTTAATTTGTCAGTCAGTTGTTTAGACAGATTCAGGGTTAGGGTCAGGGTTAGGGTTAGTTCATTTAATTTGACAGTCAGTTGTTTAGACAGATTCATGGTCAGGGTTAGGGTCAGGGTTAGGGTTAGTTAAGTTAATTTGTCAGTCAGTTGTTTAGACAGGTTCAGGTTTTGGGTAAGGGTTAGGGTTAGGTTCAAGGTAAGGGTCAGGGTAAGTTAATTTAATTTGTCAGTCAGTTGTTTAGACAGGTTTAGCATGAAGGTAAATCATTGGTTAGGGTCAGGGTTAGGGTCAGTTTCAGGGTTAAGGTTAGGGTTAGGGTTAGTTCATTTAATTTGACAGTCAGTTGTTTAGACAGATTCATGGTCAGGGTTAGGGTCAGGGTTAGGGTTAGTTAAGTTAATTTGTCAGTCAGTTGTTTAGACAGGTTCAGGTTTTGGGTAAGGGTTAGGGTTAGGTTCAGGGTAAGGGTCAGGGTAAGTTAATTTAATTTGTCAGTCAGTTGTTTAGACAGGTTTAGCATGAAGGTAAATCATTGGTTAGGGTCAGGGTTAGGGTCAGGTTCAGGGTTAAGGTTAGGGTTAGGGTTAAGGTTAGGGTTAGTTAATTTAATTTGTCAGTCAGTTGATTAGACAGGCTTAGCATGATGATAGATCATTGGTTAGGGTTAGGGTCACGGTTAGGGTTAAGGTTAGGGTCAGGGTTAGGGTTAGGGTTAGGGTCAGGGTCAGGATCAGGGTTAGGGTTAATTAATTTAATTTGACAGTCAGTTGGTTAAACAGGCTTAGCATGAACATAGATCATTGCTTAGGGTTAGGGTCACTGTTAGGGTTAAGGTTAGGGTCAGGGTTAGGGTTAGATTTAGTTCATATAATTTGACAGTCAGTTGTTTAGAGTTAGGTTTAGCTTTAGGGTTAGGGTCAGGGTTAGGGTTAAGGTTAAGGTTAGGGTCAGGTTTAGGGTCAGGGTTAGGTGTTAGGGTTAGGTTTAGTTCATTTAATTTGTCAGTCAGTTGTTAAGACAGGTTAGGTTTAGTGTTGGGGCCAGGGTTAGGGTTAGTTAATTTATTTTGTCAGTCAGTTGTTTAGACAGATTTAGGGTTAGTTAATTTAATTTGTCAGTCAGTTGTTTAGACAGGTTATGGTTATGGTTAGGGTCACGGTCACGGTCAGTTAATTTAATTTGTCAGTCAGTTGTTTAGACAGGTTCAGCATGAAGATAGATCATGGGTCAGCAAATGAATTAGTCTGTCTTTTACTCGGTAAGGTTTGTGAAGCTGATAAAAGCATTTGTTCATCCAGATGTTCCACTGGGAAAATGTGGTGTCGGCAAATGTGTCCAGTGTTGGAAAAATGCTTGTCATGCTATCTGCAGCTAGTATGCTCTATACAGCAAGGAATATAGCTAATGCGCAGTGACTTTATACATGTTGATGAAAAATTCTTTACCATTCAAAAAAAAAAAAAATCAAAATGAAGACACAGTTTGACTCGCCTGCATATTTAAAAAAAGAATGTAGCCTAATTCCACAAATATCAACCTAAAAGAAATGGAACATAAAGGAACAGTGCTTACAGCTACTCCAACACAGAAAATTGAAAATAGAAAATATTGATGAAGAGTGGACTGTGGTGCATCATGTGGCAGACTACAGCAGCGAAATGATGAAATGAGAATAAAAAGTCATTTGTTTAATCAGCCAATATGCCTACTGGCCTACCTATTTCTGCAGATCTATATTTTTGATGAAAAAGTTTATAGATGTTTTTTTTATTTTCATGAAATCTTCTATTCTTAGCGTGGAACTACTCCCAGGCAACATGGCTGGGAAGATTATTTGTTGAGTTAGTGTTTTTACCAGTAAGAAAACATAAACCCTGTTTGTGCAATTGTTCATTATAGCTGCTTGTTGTCTTGCGGGATTTGAAAAGCAAAACATGACAGTACGATTGTTATTCCACATTTATTTTCCCATTTTACTTTTGCTGAAAACAAGCCGATACCATTACTTCTAGCCTGACAGAAATGAACTGAGGAGCTCCTCTGCTCTTCCTGAACTGCTGCTCTGTCTGTCAAACACACAAGGAACCAAAATACATATTTTTTCTCAAAATCATCAGGGTCTCTTCTTCGTTCTTCCTTCATGAAGAAGAAAATGTTGAGAATGAGAATGAGCAAAACGAGAATGAGCAAAACAAGAATGAATACAAGAATGCTAAGAAAGAAACTAAGAGAGGGGTCGATATAGCAAGGGCTTGAGCATATGGGCAGCTGTACAAAAGACTAGATACAAAGGAAGGAGCTAATGAGCTATATATATAATAGCCAAACATAGACAGAGCAAGCAAGGATATTGAACAAGTAAAATTAACCAAAGACACAGGTGGAAGAGTTATGTCAGAAGATGAGGACATTTTACAGGGATGGAGGGATTATTTCAGTCACCAAATGAATGAAAAGAATAACAGAAGAAGAAGGACAGATGAACCACCAAGCAATGGGACATGGGAAATGGACATGGCAAAGACTAGAAGGGATGAGGGGTTAAAGGCATTGCAACAAATGAAAAATGGAAAAGCTGTTGGACCAGACAATATACCAGTACAAGTCTGGAAATACTTAGGTGATACTGGCATAGAGTTCCTGACTAGACCCTTCAACAACACAATGCATACTGGGAAAATGCCAGATGAATGGAGAAAGAGCATAGTGGGACCAATTTACGAAAAAAGGGTGATGCTCAAAGTTGCAACAACCACAGAGGGATAAAATTGATGGGACATACAATGAAGTTATGGGAGAGAGCGACTGAAGTGAGACTTAGGGAGGAAGTGACTATAGAGAAAGAATAATTTGGATTCATGCCTGGAAGAAGTACCACAGATGCTATATTTTTACTCAGGACCTTAGTTGAAAAACACATTGAAGGACAGAAAGAATTGCACTGTGTATTTATTAATTTGGAGAAGGCATATGACAGAGTACCAAGAGAGGAGTTGTAGTATTGCCTGAGAGCAAAGGGAGTGGCAGAAAATTACATCAGCATAATTCAGGACATCTACAGCGACTGTAAGACCATAGTTAGATGTGCAGTGGGAACAACAAGCTAGTTTGAGGTAAAGGTAGGACTGCATCAAGGATCGGCGTTGAGCCCTTTCCTGTTTGTGATACTGATGGACAACCTCACAGAACATCTTAAGAAAGAGCCACCATGGAGCATGATGTTTGCTGATGACATTGTGCCAGCAAACAAGGACAAGGAAAGTTTGGAGAGAGATCTTGAAGATTGGAGAGAAGCGCTAAAATTAAAGGACTAAAAATCAGCAAAACAAAGACTGAGTACCTGTGTATAAATAAGTAGAAAGTCCAGGATTGACCTTAGGAGGAGATGATGTCCCAGAACCAGAAGTTAATGAATTCAAGTACTTAGGATCGACAATACAGACAGAAGGCATTGGTAAGAAGGAAGTCAAGAAAAGGACACCATCTGGGTCATGGAGAAAGGTAGCTGGAGTGCTTTGTGACAAAAGAATGCCGTTGAGGGTAAAGGGCAAGGTATACAAATCAATGGTAAGGTCTGCCATGCTCTATGGTTTGGAAGCAGTGACAACAACAGAGAGGCTAGAATCTACATTACAGGTAGCATAGATGAACATGCTGCGTTGCTCCTTGGGAGTGACTAGAAAAGACCGGAAGAGAAATGAAGAAGTAAGAGTTACGTTCAAGATCAGAGGAATGGAAGAGAAGTTGAGAGAGACAAGATTGACATGGTTTGGACATGTACAGAGGGGAGGCATGGACTATATAGGAAAGAAGGTATTGGACCTGGAAATACCTGGCAAAAGAAAAAGAGTAAGACCAAGGAAAAGTTGGCTAGACCAGATAGAGGAGGATGAGGAGAGTTGGACAGCAGAAGAAGGACGCATCAGACAGAAAGCTATGGAGGGCAAAAATCCACTGCAGTGACCACTGAGAAACAGGAAACAAGCCGAAAGAAAAAGAAGAAGAAGAAGAAGAAGAAGATGATGAGGATTATGATCAGGGTCTTTTCTGTACAGTATGTAGTAATTATGTGAACTCAGAATGTTGGTTTTCGAGTGTGGAATATTACAATTATTTAAAGACATGAGGTATCAAACTTTTTTGCCCAGAGTATTAATAATAGTTCAGTAATATGTTTATTGATTTTACTTGGAGCTTATGAAGACACACTTTTGGTTTTTATCACATCAGAATTAGGCATATAGCCAAAGTTAAAGAAACCTTCAGGAGAATTTAAGTTTTGTGTTTGTATTTAGGTTTTTACTGTTGTCTTTTTTACCTGGACAGATAATTTTGTGTTTGTGTTAAAGTTTTTACTGGTGTCTTTGTACCTGGAGAGATAGTTTTGTGTTTGTGTTAAAGTTTTTTACTGCTGTCTTTTTACCTGGAAAGATAGTTTTGTGTTTATGTTAAACTTTTTACTAGTGTCTTTTTACCTGGAGAGATAGTTTTGTGTCTGTGTTTAGGTTTTCACTGGTGTCTTTTTTACCTGGAGAGAGAGTTTTATGTTTGTGTTTAGGTTTTTTACCTGAAGAGATAGCTGCTGTGGTCCGCTCAGCTCCACCGTTTGATCCATGTGAGAAGAAAGGACCAATGGAAGCTGAAAGGAAGTAAAACTGTTTTAACAAGTACATTTGCTAAGCTCATAGTTACTTGGTTTATGGAACCAGACTTTGTAAAGACTTTGTAAAGGAAGTAAAACTGTTTCAACAAGTAAAGTTGTTCAGCTCATACTTACTTGCTTTATGAAATCAGACTTTGTAAAGGAAGTAAAAATGTTTTAACGAGTAAAGTTGTTCAGCTCATAGTTACTTGGTTTATGGAATCAGACTTTGTAAAGACTTTGAAAAGGAAGTAAAACTGTTTTAACAAGTTAAGTTGTTCAGGTCATAGTTACTTGGTTTATGGAATCAGACTTTGTAAAGACTTTGTAAAGGAAGTAAAAATGTTTTAACAAGTAAAATTGTTCAGGTCATAGTTACTTGGTTTATGGAATCAGACTTTGTAAAGACTTTGTAAAGAAAGTAAAAATGTTTTAACAAGTTAAGTTGTTCAGCTCATAGTTACTTGGTTTATGGAATCAGACTTTGTAAAGACTTTGTAAAGGAAGTAAAAATGTTTTAACAAGTACAATTGTTCAGGTCATAGTTACTTGGTTTATGGAATCAGACTTTGTAAAGACTTTGTAAAGAAAGTAAAAATGTTTTAACCAGTAAAGTTGTTCAGCTCATAGTTACTTGCTTTATGGAATCAGACTTTGTAAAGACTTGGAAAAGGAAGTAAAAAATTTTTAACAAGTAAAATTGTTCAGCTCATAGTTACTTGCTTTATGGAATCAGACTTTGTAAAGACTTTGGAAAGGAAGTAAAAATGTTTTAATGAGTAAAGTTGTTCAGCTCATAATTACTTGCTTTATGAAATCAGACTTTGTAAAGACTTTGTAAAGACTTGGAAAAGGAAGTAAAAATGTTTTAAGAGGTAAAATTGTTCAGCTCATAGTTACCTGCTTTATGGAATCAGACTTTGTGAAGACTTTGTAAAGGAAGTAAAAAAAATTTAACAAGTAAAATTGTTCAGCTCATAGTTACTTGCTTTATGGAATCAGACTTTGTAAAGACTTTGAAAAGGAAGTAAAACTGTTTTAACAAGTTAAGTTGTTCAGCTCATAGTTACTTGCTTTATGGAACCAGACTTTGTAAAGACTTTGTAAAGGAAGTAAAAATGTTTTAACAAGTAAAATTGTTCAGCTCATAGTTACTTGGTTTATGGAATCAGACTTTGTAAAGACTTTGAAAAGGAAGTAAAAATGTTTTAACAAGTAAAATTGTTCAGCTCATAGTTACCTGCTTTATGGAATGAGACTTTGTAAAGACTTTGTAAAGGAAGTAAAAATGTTTTAACAAGTAAAATTGTTCAGCTCATAGTTACTTGGTTTATGAAATCACACTTTGTAAAGACTTTGTAAAGGAAGTAAAAATGTTTTAACAAGTAAAGTTATTCAACTCATAGTTACTTGCTTTATGGAATCAGACTTTGGTTTGAAAAAAAAAATTTTTTAGAATATCTTTATTACATGTTCGTATACATTACAGAACACCACAGCTCAGACACGACATGACAAAATTAGTAAGAGTAGAAGTAAAAATTAAAAATAGTGGGCATTATCTCCACCCCAACCCTCACCACCCCCTACAACGGAGAACGGCAACGTCAAATAAATAAAAAACACATAGCAAGATGCCAAGGTCACAGGAAAACTGGTTTTGCAATAGAAAAGGTGCAGGAACAAGCCAGGCCGGTTGAGGAAACCCTTGTAATACGGACGATGACAGCAAAGGTCCAGTATGTTCTAATTAAGTGTCCAAAATTTTATAGAAGGCGTCCAGTGAGGGGTGAAGCACACATGAGATGTACCCATTGGGAATACACTCCGTTATAAGATTGTGCCCCCACTTTCTTGTTGGGGCAACGTCCTTGATCCAAAAGAGAAAATATTCTTCCTAGCGGCAGAAGTCAATAGAATGAACAGCCGCTTGTTTGATATTTATAATAGGACTATCGGCAGACCAAGAAGGAGTCACCGGGGATCTAACGCTACCGGAGCACCAAAAATAACACGCAGTTCATCCACAATACTAGCCGCAACACCAGACCAGTACCTTTGTCGCTTCACACATGAGCAACAACAGTGAATGTAATTGCCAATCTGAGTTCCACTTACAGCAGAGCGAAGCCACATTAGCACCCATCTTGTTTTTGAGAGCAGGCGTTACATGGGTACGATGTAAACATTTAAACTGAGTAGATTTGGTTCAATTACAGATACATCTTTCATAGCATGGGTCCACACTTCTTGCCTGGTTTGAAAAGTTAAAAGAAATCATTTTTTAATTTTATCGATACATCCAAACACCAGAAGTGGGAATAATACAATTTTATTGGTGGGAATTAAATCATCAACCCTGAGAGGTTTTTTTGTTGCTGTTTGTTTTGTTTTTTTTACATTGCTTTTGCAGTCATGCTGGGGTCTTATTTTTCCTATTGAGCTGGATCCACAGGATCTGTCTCCATCTCTGGAGGTATTTGGCTGTAACGGACCTCCTTGCTGCCTCCTCATTGTTTCCATTTGCCAGTGGAATACCAGGTCCTTGTAACTCTCCTGTATATCTGTTATCCTGTCATCTGGTATTTCAACTGTAGTGGAACGTCAAGCCTGTAGGGGGCGCTAGACTTTAGGTCAAGACAATAAGTGATACGAAAGTAACTGGGGAAGAAGAGAAAAACCGTAAGTGTGATTCTACAGAATTGCCCGTGTCGTCGTGATATTAAAACCAAGGTTCAATACAGAACATTATACATGGTGTCAGAAGTTTGGCGAGACGAATCCATAAGTAGAAGAAAGAAACTACTTATAAGGTCGAAAAAAAGACCGGATTTGCCTACAGTAGCCAGTGCACCTAAGCTAAGTGAGCCTGCTAGCTCATTGACTCGCCTTCGATAGGGAGAGAGGAGAGATAAAAAGAGACAATGGACCAGATATTGTCGATACCACCCCCGGGAAGCTTCAGTTTTGACGAGCCAAGCAGCTGGACTCAATGGCGACGAGGCTTCGGGCGATTTAGAATGGCTCCAGGGCCAGCAGAAAGGAGTGAGGCATGCCACATCAATTCGCTGCTGAATATCGTGGGGGAGAAAAGTGACGACATTTTGAACACACTGACTTTGTCTGGCGATCAAAAGAAGACGTGTGAAGATGTGTGTAAAGCCTTGGGTGAGCATTTTATTGGAAAAAACAATGTAATATGTGAGAGGGCCACATTTAATAGCAGATATCAACAGCCAGGCGGATCAGCAGAAAACTTGATCACTGATGTTTACAAGCTGGCGGAGCATTGTCAATATGGCGTTCTGCTTGAAGAAATGATCAGAGATGCAAAACTGTCCGAAAAATGACAGTTAGATCCAAATCTCACTTTGGCCAAAACAATAACACAAGTCAGACAAAATGCAGAAGTCAAGAAACAGCAACCACTGATTAGACGAGAAAATGCTGAAACAACAGAAGTAAATGTGGATGCGATAGCTGCAAAAAAAACCAGGGAAATTTAAGATGGCGGCGACACCGCAGAAAACCCACATTGCACAGAGAACCGAAAGCAGCAAAAGATGTGGGAGAAGCCCTCAGCATACATGGAAGCAGTGTCCAGCTAGAGAGGCAGAGTGTAGAAAATGCAAAAAGAAAGGCCATTATGCAGCAGTGTGTAGGACAGTACAGAGAGTGGAGGCAATTGAAGAAAGAGGTGAAACAGCAGAATGTGCATTCATGGGAACAATTCAAAGTCGGAAACAAGACAGTATCTGGAAACAGGATATACAGATGAACGTAGAATTGATTAATTTTAAGTTAGATACAGGAGTGGCGTTCACAGCCATACCAGAATCCATGTACTCAAACGCCAGAGGCAGTAATGTCCACAATGCACAGTGAATGATAAGCGGTCCCAACAACCACCCATTCACTGTACTGGGCACGTTCAAAGCAATTCTGAAAAAGGGCAAAAAGAAAACAGAGCAGGAAGTATATGTAATGAAGGATTTAGTGGTTGCAGCAGTCCATGCTGTGGGAAACAAATTCAAAACAATGTTCCCAAAGGTATTCTCAGGCTTAGGAAAGTTGCAAGGTAGCTATAAGTTCGAGTTAGCAGAGGGGGCAACACCATATGCACTGTCAGCTCCTCGACATATAGCGCTACCCCTTCTGGACAAAGTGAATTCAGAATGTCATAGGATGGAAAACATGCGAGTCATCTGACAAATTCAAGGGCCCACCAAGTGGTGTGCAGGAATGGTGGTCGTGCCAAAACCCAATGAAAACATTAGGTTCTGCGTAGACCTAACAAGACTGAATGAAAGTGTGCATCGAGAGAGACACATACTCCCAGCTGTGGATGACACACTTGCAAAGCTAGATGGAGCAGTAGTGTTTTACAAACTGGATGCTACATCAGGATTTTGGCAAATACCCTTACATAAAGACTCTGAGCCCTTGACGACATTCATTACACCTTTCAGCAGGTATTGTTTTAAGCGGCTACCCTTTGGGATTTCCTCAGCGCCTGAACACTTTCAGCTGAGAATCTCACAGATCGGTGCAGGCACACCAGGAACACTGTGCCATGCAGATGACATCTTGGTGTTTGGCAAAGACCAGACAGAACATGATGAAAGGTTGTGTGAAGTCCTCCGAAGGTTTGAGAGTACACGTCTGACTCTAAATGAGAAATGTGAGTTTGGGGTGAATGAAGTGAAGTTTCTGGGACATAAAATTAGTGCTCAAGGAATTGAGGCCGACCCAGACAAAATTAAAGCCATTAATCAACATGCCAGAACCTCACAATGTTGAAGGAGTGAGACGCTTTATGGGGATGGTGAACAACGTCGGCAAGTTTTCCCCTCACCTGCCCAGTCTCACAAAGCCTTTGAGAGACCTCTTGAAAAATGACAGCACGTGGACATAGGACATGCAGCAAGAGATGGCCCTTGAGGAAGTAAAGAAGGAGCTCAGCTCACCAACTGTCTTAACGCAGTATAGTTCAAAAAGAGAAACTCTTGTGTCTGCAGGTGCATCGTCATATGGCCTTGGAGGAGTGCTAATGCAGCGAAAGCCAGATGGAGAATACAGACCAATAGTGTACATTTCCAGAAGTCTGACGACCACTGAAACTCAATATGAACAGATCGAGAAAGAGGCACTCGCTGTGACCTGGGCATGCGAGCGACTGAGCGCCTATCTCCTGGGGTTGGACTTCACTGTGCGTACAGACCACAAGCCTCTGATCTCCTTGTTAAGCTGCCGATCATTTGATGACTTACCTCCAAGAATACTCAGATTCAGGCTGAGGATGATGAGGTTCATGTACCGAATCATTCATGTTCCAGGGAAACAGCTAATGGCAGCTGATGCATTGTCACAAGCTCCACTTGGACCAGACAGCATGAAGGAGTGTGACACACTAGAAAGGGAGTGTAAAGTCTACATTGATTATGTCATGGGGCACATTCCAGCAACAAAAACTAAAATAGAGCAGATCAGAGAAATGCAGAACAGAGATGCAACTATAAGACAACTCAGCGTGTACACAGACAAGGGTTGGCCAATGCTCAGGAAAACAGTCTCTGAGAATATCCTGCCATACTGGTCATACAGAGCAGACATGCACATAGCAGATGGTATCCTACTAAAGGGGGAATGAATCCTTATTCCATCACCCATGCGCAGAGATGCTTGAAAGAATCCACCATGGACACCAGGGCATGACGCAGTGCATTGCCAGGGCACAGCAGTCCATTTGGTGACCTGGGTTGACAAAATATATCAGAGAGCTGGTGGAAAGATGTGACAGGTGCCGTCAGTTTTCCAGTTATCGAACAGAGCATCTGATGACAACACAATTACCTGCAAGACCATGGCAGAGAGTAGCTGCAGACATCTTTCAGTGGGGAAAGGGCCACTACTTAGTTGTAATTGATTACTTCTCAAGATATATTGAAGTAGCCAACCAGCCGACGCTCACAACTGCTACCATGGTGGAGAGGTTGAAAGTCATCTTTACCAGATTTGGCATTCCTGAGGTACTAGTGACAGACAATGGGCCACAGTTCGCCTCTTCCGAGTTTACAGCATTCACTCAAGAATATGACTTTGCGCATATCACTAGTAGCCCCAGATATCCACAGAGCAATGGTGAGGCAGAGAGAGCGGTGAGAACAGTAAAACAGATACTGAGCAAGAATCAAGATCATCAGAAAGCTCTCTTGGCTTACAGAACAACCCTGTTAGCTCACGGAGTCTCACCAGCAGAACTGCTGATGGGGAGAAGATTGAGGTCTACAGTTCCAGTCCCTCCTCGAACACTCAGACCAAAATGACCAGACCTCCAAGCTTTTAAAAGGAAAGACATGAGAGGATGAAAGAGAACCAAAAGAAAGCTTATGGAGCAAGACACAGAGCAAAGGAGTTGCCGATACTTGAACTGGGCCAGAGAGTCTGGATCAGAACAGCAAAGAACACTGGATAGCCTTACAATGTCTCTCAGTCTCTGCTCTGAGTGGGTTCTGATGTTGTTCCTTTGTTGCTGTGTAGCTGCGATAAACACAGCATAAAGCACATGTGTTGGATGGTTCTTTGAGGAACAGGCCATTTACTCTTTTGGCTTCTGCTTCGCTAGTGCATCTCTTCAGCCTGGCAGGCAGAGCTTTGTATAGTGTTTGTTTGGCAGTTTCCAGGGCCTCACTTATTGACATCTTGCTGTACTTCTTCAAACAGGGCCTGTCTTTCATCACACCTTTCAGCACCTATATTAACTGGCTAACATCTCTCCATGCTGCTTTGATCTTGGCTTCCAGCATTCTCTTCCATGGATGGTACCGTTGGCGACCTGTGTTCTTAAACCTGCACCCAAGAATCTCCAGGATTACGGTTGCAGTGGCATTTACAAATTTGTTGATCTTTGTTATGATGGCAGTCGAGATATTGTGTGAGGCTGTGTTCACATCCGCAAGCAGGTTTTTGATTGATGTTTCCATCCAGGGGGATAGTGTGAACACTGTGGAATACTACAAGTACCTGGGGGTGTATACAGACAATAAACTGGACTGGGCTAAGAACACTACAAGAAGGGACAGAGCCGTCTCTACTTTTTGTGGTGGCCAGTGCTCTCCTGTTTGCTGTTGTGTGTTGGGGCAGCAGGTTGAGGGTAGTGGATGCAAACATGCTCAACAAGCTGATCCGCAAGGCCGGTGACATTGTGGGGGTGGAACTGGATTCTCCGGTGGCGGTTTCTGAGAGGAGGATGCTGTTGAAGTAATGTGCCATCATGGACAATGTCTCCCACCCACTCCATGACATGCTGGTCAGGCACAGGAGTACTTTTAGTGATAGACTCGTTCTGCTGAAATGCACCAGAGCACCACAGAAGGTCATTCCTGCCTGTGGTCATCACACATTACAACTCCTCCCTCAGAGTGTCAGACACTCAGAGTTAATGGTCATTGGACTGGCCCTTCAACTTGTTTTACGATGTCGGGTTTTGTTTGTGCTGTTTGTTTTGTGATGTGGTAGTGCAGTATAGATTGGGTGTTATGTGCACTATGCTCCAGCATGGTGCCCATATATTTATATATTTTATTTTTATTTCTATTTCTTATTTTATCCTTTATATTTATTTGTTTCTGTTTTTCTTGTTTCTATTTTCTTGTTATCTTGTATCTTGAATGACTATTTACACGCCACACAATCCCCCAGGTTAGTTCCATAGATATAGATAAAAAATACCTTTGTTACATAAAACATGTCGTCTCCAGTTCATTATCACCTGTTGCCCTGTGTAATCCAGCTCTTCTAAAGGTGAGTCCTCTCTCATCCCATGGCTCTTAACAATATTCCTGTTAGGATAAGGCCACGATGTAATACCCACTACCCTTTGCACTATGTGTCTCCAACTGTCAGGCCAGATCATTTGATAAGTCTGCTGTAGTGATTCCAGTCCAACTAAGCCCCTTGTTCCAATTGTTTTTGCTCTTTATAAGTGCCCAGTCCATGTCAAATAAGTCTGTTATTCTCAATGATTTAATTACTTCCCTCAACCTTGACTTTCTATTTCTTACTGAGACATGGCTTAAATCTGGGGAGTGCTGCCCTCTAGTGGAGCTCTGCCCACCCAGCTATAATGTTCTGAATGCACCCTGGTTAACAGGTCGTGGTGGGGTATAGTTAGCTGCCTTTAAGAACCATTACACTTGTGTTACTTTTACTTCTGATTTTTCTATTGTTTCGAAGTATTAACTTTTAAAATTGTGTGTGACAACCCAATTTGCTGTATAATTATTTATCGACCCCCCAATTCATCTACAGGTTTTCTTAATGAATTCTCTGAGCTATTGTCCTCTCTTGTTCTTACATTTGATAGGGCCATTATAGTTGGTGATTTTAACATCTATATTGATAATCCTTTTAACACATTTGTCATCGATTTTTTAAACATTTCTAAATCTTTTAATCTTGTGCAGCATGCCACTGGTCCCACACAACCGTGGGCACAGCCTTGATTTAGTTTTCACCCTGAACATGTCTCTTAATTCCCTGAATAAGATCGATTTTGTCTCTGTCCATAAATGTATTACCTTTGATGCTTCTTTACCACCTACGACACTACCCCAGAAATGTATACTTAACTGTTCTCCAAGATGGCGGCGCGCTGGACGCAGCGGCTACTGTGGTTCCCTGTTCAGTGTCGTGTTTTCTTTGTTATTTATACTGTGGCAGGAATGAGGAAAAACACAGGAGACCAAGGCGAGTTTGATGTTTATTCCTCAACTCCAAAAACCAACTGCAGCAGGAACAACCCTGCACCGGCGAGCCCGGGAACGTAAACTACGCCCCCAGCTCCCAGTCCTGCTGGGTGAGAGGCATAGCCCCTAGTGTCCGCCACACAGCCCCCCCCCCCCGAACACCCAGAAGGGACTCCTGGACAGAAAATCAGTGTCTCACTGGAGGCTTAAGCAGCCTGCCATAACGGCTGCGCCGTCCCTCAGCCGAAACAGTAGGTGAAACACAGTCCAATGCCGGCTGAGAAGCAGAACGCTGAACCCGTGAAGACACTGCCGGGGTCCTGGAAGGAGGACGACCCCGACGGGGAACCTGGGCCGGAAACACAACTTCGCCCGCCACCCTGTGCGCCGGTTTAAGCCTATCAAGCGTGACACGCTCCCTACGTCCACCCATATCTAGCTCAAAACCCTTAGGACCCGTCTCAAGAACCCGAAATGGGCCATCGTATGGGGGTTGGAGGGGCGAGCGGTGAGCATCATGCCGTACAAAAACAAAACGAGCCGACATGAGCTCCGCAGGCACGAACGACCGCGGGAAACAGTGGTGAACGGGGCCTGGAACCCGAGTGCTGTCGGACAAACAAGGATAAACGGCCGGACGGGGTCGAGGAGCGGAACTCCCAGGCAAACATTCCCCAGGGACGCGGAGCGGCTGACCGAGCACCAGCTCAGCGGGTGACGCGTCGAGGTCCTCCTTAGGAGCCGAACGCAACCCGAGCATAACCCAAGGTAAACGATTCACACAGTTACCATCAGAGAGCGCAGCGCTGCCTTGAGCGACCGGTGAAAACGTTCACACAAGCCGTTAGCCTGCGGGTGGTACGCGGTAGTGCGGTGTACCTGCACACCCAAGGATCGCGCAAGTGCCGACCAGAGCTCTGACACGAACTGGGGGCCCCTGTCTGAGGTGATATCTGACGGAGTGCCGAAACGGGCGACCCAGGAGGAAAGAAAAGCGCGTGCAACATCCGAGGATGTTGTGGAGGATAGAGGGACAGCCTCTGGCCACCTGGTGGTCCGATCTACCATTGTGAGCAGGTGAGTAAAACCCTGTGAAGAAGGTAGAGGGCCCACCAGGTCCACATGCACGTGGTCGAAACGTCTGGCCGGGATCGGAAACGGTTCGAGGGGCGATTTAGTGTGCTGGTGGACCTTAGCGCGCCGGCACGCTACACATGCAGCTGCCCACCCCTTGACGTCCTTGCGGAGGCCAGGCCAGACGAACTTGGAACCGACCAACTTCACCGACGCCCGAACTCCAGGGTGCGAGAGGGAGTGAATCGAATCGAAAACTCGACGGCGCCAGGCCACTGGCACAACGGGGCGGGGACGGCCGGTGGAGACATCGCAGAGGAGGGCAGGACTGCCTTCCTGCATCATGGCGTCCTCTAGCTTGAGACCAGTACGCGTTGACCTAAGGGCAAGGACGTCCGGGTCGCTGGGCTGGTCGGCAACCATAGCGGAGAAATCCACACCGAGGTGCACAGGACACACAAGCACACGCGACAGACAATCAGCAACAGGGTTGGACTTCCCGGCCACATGCTGAATGTCCGTTGTGAGCTCGGAGATCGCCGCTAGGTGGCGCTGTTGACGAGCAGACCACGGCTCAGTCACCTTGGACATGACAGAAGTCAGCGGCTTATGATCCACATAAGCCGTGAATGGGAGAGCCTCCAGCAGGAAGCGGAAATGCCGGGTTGCAAGGTGCAGTGCCAGCAACTCCCGGTCAAAAACGCTGTACTTGCGCTCGCTATCTCGCAGTTTGCGGCTAAAAAATGCGAGTGGCTGCCACGCATTCGCCACACGCTGTTCAACCACAGCCCCCACGGCTATGTCAGACGCATCGGTTGTTAAGGCTATGGACGCCGTGGGTGTGGGATGGGCGAGGAGGGCAGCGTTAGCCAGGGCGCACTTAGCTCCGTCAAAGGCCTGGACCTGTTCGGGAGTCCAGTCGACAGGGTCGTTAGCCTTCTTAAGCCGCAGGGCTTCGTAAAGTAGCTGAAGGAGGTGGGCAGCGCGAGGGAGGAAACGGTTATAGAAATTCACCATGCCCAAGAATTCCTGCAATGCCTTAACCGAGACTGGGCGGGGAAATTCCGCCACCGCTTGCACCTTAGAAGGCAACGGGACCGCGCCTTGCGGCGAAATGCGGTGACCCAAGAAGTCAATCACCGGCAGTCCAAACTGACACTTGGCTGGGTTGACTATCAGGCCGTGTTCGTCCAGACGACGGAAAACCTGTTTCAGGTGCGCCAGGTGCTCTTCAGCTGACGGACTGACCACTAATATGTCGTCGAGATACACGAACACGAAATCAAGGTCACGCAACACCGAGTCCATCAGCCTCTGAAAGGTTTGCGCTGCCCCCTTCAAGCCAAAAGGCATGCGCATGAACTCAAAAAGCCCAAACGGGGTGATCACTGCGGTCTTGGGCACGTCCTCTGCGCGCACGGGAACCTGATGATAGCCGCGCACCAGGTCCACCTTAGAGAAGACAGTGGTACCTGCCAGGCGTATGGAAAAGTCCCGTATGTGTGGGATGGGATAGCGGTCATTGGCGGTGACGTTGTTCAGGCGGCGAAAATCGCCGCAAGGCCGCCACGACCCATCCGCCTTGGGCACCATGTGAAGCGGCGAGGCCCACGGGCTGTTGGAACGCCTCACTATACCCAGACGCTCCATGATGGCGAACTCCTCCTTAGCTGGAGCCCATTTTACCGCGTCGAGGCGCCGCGCGCGCGCCAAAACTGGCGGTCCCAGAGTGGGAATGAAATGTTCTACCCCGTGTTTAGTAACCGCGGTGGAAAAGGCAGGTGTAGTCACCGATGGAGAATCCGCCAGCAAACGCTGAAAAATATCCCCTGATGCTAAAAAGTTAGCGTGTGTTAACGGCCCGGCTCCCCCTGTCTCGCACGGAACAGTGGCGAAAGACACAGCATCAATTAAACGGCGGTTTGCAACATCAACCAGCAGACGATTAGCACACAGAACATCCGCGCCGATAATAGGAACAGTAATGGCGGCCGCTACAAAGTCCCACTCAAAATGGCGCCCGTGGAAACAAACAGTCACCAACCTTGTGCCAAACGTCGCAATGGACGAACCGTTAGCTGCACTCAACTGTGGGCCGCCGCCTTCGGCCGACCTGTCTGTCTTAGCAGGAGGGAGTAGGCTCTTTTGCGAGCCTGAGTCCACCAGAAACCGTCTTCCTGACATCGTGTCCTTAATGAAGAACAGCTCACTACGTCCGCCAGCGCCCACAGCTGCTACTGAGCGCTGCCCTGGAGTTTCCCGCCGCCTCAAACGTGCACGGAGGGACGCAGCGCCTCGCCTTGCCGCCGAACCGCTGGTGGAAGAAACAGAGGCCGCTCCCGCGCGTCTCCGGGCAGTTACTCCAGCCACCACTGCCGGGTCCGCGTCCTCCGACGCCGGCTGCAGAGGCTCCGATGCCACACTCTGCACAGAGAACCGTCTGGTAGCCAGCAGGACCCGATCGGCCTCCTCAGCCAAACCTCGGCAGTCACCAGCGGCCAGACACGGGGAGTTAGCCAAAGCCGCGCGCACAGGAGACGGGAGCTGGCGCAGGAAAACGTGCGGGAAAAGGAATCCGCCTTCGTCCGAGCCTAGCAGCGACAGCATATTGTCCATGAGATCCACAGCCGTCCCGTCGCCCAAACCGGATAGGGAAAGGATTCTATCTGCCCTCTCTGCGGTAGATAGGCTGTACCTCCGGAGCAGAAGATGTTTAAGGGCGACGTATTTATCGTGTTGCGGAGGGGCGCGCAACAGCTGCATGGCCCGGCGTGTGGACTGCTGGTCCAGCGCAGCGACGACCAAATAGTATCTGGAGTCGTCCGCGGAGATTCCACGCAGGTGGAACTGCGCCTCGACATGCTGGAACCACGAGGCCGGGTCACTCTGCCAGAACTCTGGGAGCTTCACAGCCGCGGCGAGAACGGCCGGCTGTGAGAGTTGGGGCGGCGTGGCCGAAGTGGATTCACACTCCTCTTCTGCTCCAAACATGTTCAATTCGGGGTCACCAATGTGGCAGGAATGAGGAAAAACACAGGAGACCAAGGCGAGTTTGATGTTTATTCCTCAACTCCAAAAACCAACTGCAGCAGGAACAACCCTGCACCGGCGAGCCCGGGAACGTAAACCACGCCCCCAGCCCACAACCCTGCTGGGTGAGAGGCATAGCCCCTAGTGTCCGCCACAATACGTTAGTTTCAAGTTTATTAACAAGTGTAGGTCCTGCACTCTTCTACAACCGTCAGGAATCTTTAAACCTCAGAATGGATTACTCACTTCCCTCCACCATCACGGACAATTTCCCCATGATATGATCCGCTCACCGGCCTCGCAGTGGAAACGCTGCCCCCTGTCGGCAACGTAAACAGAAGAGGAGGAAACGTGGCGGGCTACATGCTAAGCTAAGTAGCGCTCCCTTCAAAGTTTCCTTCCCCAGCATCTTCATGGCTAATGTCTGGTCGTTAGCTAACAAAATGGAGGAGATAAGACTCAGGCTGTCCTCTCAGAAAAGGCTGCAGAACTGCTGTCTGCTGATGTTTACGGAGACTTGGCTCAACAGCAACATAGCGACTCGGCAGTCGAGCTAGCGGGCCGCACAGCCTTCCGTGCCGACAGGACAGCGGACTCCGGCAAGACCCGCGGAGGAGGTTTGAGTATTTATGTCAATACCTCTTGGTGCAACAATATAAAGATCGTTGAAAGGCATTGCTCTGCTGATCTCCAGCTGTTTATGATTCAGTGCAGGCCTTTTTACCTGCCCAGGGAGCTAACGGCCATTACCATCACCGCTGTATACACCCCCCCACATGCTAATGCTAAGGTAGCACTTAAGCAGCTACAATGTGTCATCAGCAGACAACAGACCAAACACCCGGACAATGCCTTTATCATAGATGGTGACTTTAATCAGGCTAACCTCAGGGCTGTACTGCCCAAATTCCACCAGCATGTCTCCTGCCCCACTAGGGGACAAAACACCCTGGACCATCTCTATACAAACATCAAGGACTCATACAAAGCTACTCCCTGCCCTCATCTGGGGCATTCTGACCACCTCTGCCTGTTCCTGGTCCCAGCCTACAAAACCCTAATAAAACGGGTCAAGCCAGCAGTAGACAATCACTGTCCGGCCAGAAGGAGCAGTCTCTGAACTCCAGAACTGTTTTGAAAACACAGACTGGAGTATTTTTGCACATTCAGCTACCCATGGCTCCCATATAGACATTAATGAACAGACATCTGCCATACGAGCCAACATCAACTTCTGTACTGAGAGTGTCACAACAAAAAAATCAGTCCGCACCTTTCCAAACCAGAAACCCTGGATGACCAGTGAGGTCCGGCAGCTGCTGAAAGTCCGGGATGCAGCGTTCAAGTCAGGTAACTGTGAGACCTACAGCGCAGCCAGAGCCAACCTCAAAAAGGGCATCAGAACAGCCAAACATAAATATTCCCTACGAATAGAGGACCACTTTCACAATAACTCTGATCCTCGGCGAATGTGGCAAGGCATTCAGTCTATCACAGACTACAAAAGCTCTAACCGTGGTCCCATTGTCCATGATGCCTCCCTACCAGACAAGCTAAATCATTTCTATGCCCACTTCGACAAGGACAATACTGACCCAGCCACAAAAATCCCCAGCCACCCAGAAAACCAGGTGCTCACTCTATCAGTCGCAGAGGTCAGAGAATCACTGCGCAGAGTGAACACACGGAAGGCTGCCGGACCAGATGGCATACCGGGTTGGGTCTACCGGGAATGTGCCGACCAGCTGGCTGAGGTCTTCACACCTGTATTTAACCTCTCACTGTCCCAATCTAAAGTCCCAGCATGCTTTAAGACCACCTCTATCATTCCTGTCTCCAAGAAACCAACATCCACATGTCTGAATGACTACTGACCCATAGCACTTACCCCCATTGCCATGAAGTGCTTTGAAAGACTGGTTCTGGCTCACATCAAAAACATTATCCCCCCACATTCGACCCACATCAGTTCGCCTACCATCCCAAAAGGTCTACTGAGAATGCCATTGCCACTGCCCTGCACGTTGCTCTGACCCACCTTGAACTTAACAACACATACATCCGGATGCTGTTTATAGATTACAGCTCTGCCTTCAACACTATCATCCCCGCCAGACTAACAACCAAACTCCTCTCCCTTGGCCTCAACCCCTCTCTCTGTAACTGGATCCTGGACTTCCTGACCAACAGACCTCAGTCTGTTAGGTTAGGTGACCACTCCTCCTCCACCCTGACCCTCAGCACAGGTGCCCCTCAAGGCTGTGTTCTGATCCCCCTCCTTTTCTCCCTCTTTACCCATGACTGCCTGCAAACTCACCTTTCAAATGTTATAGTTATATTTGCAGATGACACCACAGTCATTGGCTGTATCACCAACAATGACGAGATGGCCTACAGAGACGAGATTGAGCACCTCACATCATGGTATACTACCAACAATATTGTCCTTAATATGCAGAAGACGAAGGAGCTGATTGTGGACTTCAGGGGGTCTAGAAGCTGCAGCCACTCCCCCATACACATCAATGGGGTGGAAGTGGAGCGTGTTTCCAGCTTTAAATTCCTTGGAGTCCACATCAGCGAGGACCTTTCGTGGACATTAAACACCCAGGCCCTTGTGAAAAAGGCCCAACAACGCCCACATTTCCTGAGGAGGCCGAGGAGCGCCCGTCTACCCCCCAAAATTCTCACCAACTTCTACCACTGCACCATAGAGAGCATCCTGACCATCTGCATCTCAGTGTGGTACGGCAACTGCACCTCAGTAGACCAGAAAGCTCTGCAGCGGATCGTCAAGGCGGCCCAGCATATCACCGGTACCCAGCTCCCAGCCATAAAAGACATTTATCACAAACGCTGTCTTCGAAGGGGTCTGAGCATCAGTAGAGATCCCACCCACCCCAACGATGGACTGTTCTCCCCCCCCCCCCCGTGCTCTGGGAGGCGCTACAGGAGCCTCAGAGCCCACACTACCAGGCTCAAAAACAGCTTCTTCCCACAAGCTGTTGCCCACCTGAACCTGGCTACCCACTGAATGTCTGTAGATATTTTTAAATATTTTGTACTCCAGCTCTTTTTTAACTTATTTTTAGCTTTTGGTCTTCATGTGTGTATATCTTATATTGTATTTGCTGTGTTTGTCTGTGTCTGTCTTGCACTGTTTGGTGAAGCCACAGCCCTCATTTCATTTTTAACATGTGCCTGCGCATTGTTTTTAATGACAATAAATTGAATTGAATTGAATTGAATTAACTCTCGCGTCTTTAATAAGCAGTCAGCAGCCATCTTTTCTAGTTATTTTTCCAGTCTGGCTAGCTGCCCTCCTCTCTTTGCCAACATTAATAACCAGGTTAGTTGGTAACATGATTTGTGTACAACTGCCCCTGATTTTTTTTTTTTGGCTCCATATACTTTCAGGGATTTCCCAGTTATTAACACAACCCCTTGGATCAATGAAAACATCCGTCAAAAAAGAAGGGAATATCGAAAGACCAAACGCAGAGGGGAAAAAAACTGCTCTTGAAGTTCATCAACTCCATATGAAGGAGTTATTATCCAAATTGAATCAAACTATTAAAGATTTGAGAGCTGCTTACTTCTCTGACTTGATTGAGAGTAATAAACATAACCCGAGGTTTCTGTTTAGTACTATCAATCAGCTTGTGAATCTCTGTCTTCTGTAACCCAGTCAAAGAAAGGGTTAATAATGTTTGTTTGAGTATTAAATAGGAGAGCAGATCTTGCGACCAATGAGAGGTGTGTTTATTGGGGAAGCCCCGCCCCAACTGAGAACGCATGTATTTGCTTCCTGTGCTGTGAGAGTTCGTTCTTTTCCGGGAAAATAATCCAGAAGATCCCCACACTAGAGTCACATTTCACTTCAAAAAGTGTATCTATCTCTTAAAATAACAGAAAAAACATCATCATCTGCTAGATATGATCAGTATTCTCCGCGAAATGTCCTGTGAATCGTCTGATGCACGTTCAGATGAGTCTTGGTGAGTGAACGTTATTGCTAGCTCCAGTCTGGCTAGCTAGCTAGCTCTCGTGAATGGGGAATGGTGGTTTTTAGCGGAGATGTGAAAGGCGGATGATAACGTTTTTTCTTGAAAGAATTTGTGTTTTACATTGTTCATTTGCATGTCGACCTGATATAGCTGATGTATGGTGTATTCAGATGAAGCCATATTCAATCTTTGTTTAAGTTACTATGTAGTTAGAATATAGCTGGCACTGCACCAGTGTTAGTGGAGCCATTGTCTGGAAAACAGGCTAGGCGTGGCAGGTTTAGGCTACTGCAAGTCTAGCTGACTGTAGTTATGTTTGGGTGTTTTATCCAACATCTGTGTGTTGCATGAAAATATGTGTTCTATGCAAATTTAGTCATAGCACTGTATTTAAAGCAGGTTCATCTTTAATGTAATGTTATTTGGTAGTATACAGCAGCATTGCAGTATATGTATACAGAGATGTTTATATCCAATTGTAATAATTATATTACAGTCATATTGAATAGAAAGAATTACTGTACAGTATGTTGATATTGGAGTTGAGTGAGCTATAACTAGTTTTGTTGTAGCAAATAACTAAGCCCTGTTTAACAAATACAGGTTGGGTCTTTTGACTGTCTTGATTGATTGATCGAGTGTTCCTGACGAGGAGCTGGCGAGCCATCCAAGGACCAGGAGAAACAAATAGAAAGAAAGAAGAGACACACACTGATCTTTAGTCTGCCAAACTCTGGTGTGGTAGGACATGAATACACACACACTTTTATTTTCTTTAATTTGAAAAGGCCTTATTGTTTAGCACCTGGGTCATTGAGGATTTAGAGCATTGTTGTTATGACAACTGTTATTTGTATGTTGTCCTGAAACTAATGTTTCATTCATCTTTCCATTGAACCAAAATTCAATATTCTATACCTTATGAACCCAGTTATGAGGTGTACCTATTCTACAGAAGGGTTACACGGTACAATTTGGTGAGCCAGCCAGGTGTGGTGTGTGACTGTACTGTGAATATAGTATATGAGCAGCAGACAGATTTACACATTTTTGTATTCGGTTTTTGAAATTTTGTATTGAAGGTTTTATTTCTACTGGGTATATGTTTAGAGTGAACGGCCTTGTAAAATGGACATCATTGCAGCTGAGAATATCAAAGTGCCCAACTTTCTCATTGTTAGTGGGTTGTCTAACACTATTGTAGATGAGGAAGTTTTTGACTACCTGAAGTTCTATAGGTCAATTTCTAGGATAGTCAAGATCAAAGATCCCGAATCCAAATATCACAACCAGGTAATAGTTGTGTTTCAATACGGCACTGCTATAGAAGAACTTGAGAGGAGCTTACCATATGATAGACAGTGCTCTGCAGGTTGTGCATCGTATCCAGACCCTATCTAACGTTTACAGTAGCCAAGTAGGTACTGTAGTGACTGGTACGTTCCTGTCAGAGCTAAAAGGTGTAGCCAAACTGAGTGGTAAACCGTTTGAAGAGGTTGTGCAAGGAGAGTTGGCTAGGATTACTAAGCCTATTGGTATAGAGAATTCCAGTAATGAAGTTGAGCCAAGTGAAGAACCAGCTCCAAACCCACTACCGAATAAACGGTCAGTGACACCTGCTTGTGATATTCAGCAAAGCTTCACCCCAGCTTCTGTAGCGGTAAACCTGGGATCCTGTAGCCGCAGCTTCCCCTAGGGTAAGAGAACAAACACACACTTTTCAGTTACCCCCTGATCAGTTAAGCATTCCTAAAGTACAGTGTGTAGTAGTAGAGCACATTGTGAAGAGCGGAGAAATAGGTTCCCAGTTTCACAAGTCCAAACTGAGACCCTTCTCAGGGAAATCACCTCTTCCTAACCACGAGGTTGACCGCCAGCTGCCACTGTGGTTAAACCATTAGGTCCACAGGCTTCTCCAAGTGCATACCTGGAAGTACTTGACTCAGCTTATGCGACTGTCAAAGACAGAGATGAGCTTTTTGCCAAGTTTCTCAACACCCACCAGAATACTGGAGAGAAACCCTCCAACTACCTGCATAGGCTACAAACATCCTTGAACATGGTTGTAAACAAAAAAGGAATCCCTCCAAGTGACGCCAGACACACAGCTCCTCAAACAATTCTGCAGAGGATGCTGGAACAACACCCTGATCTCAACACTTCAGCTAGAGCAGAAAAAACAGAAACCACCCACCTTTGCAGAGCTGTTGTTGCTCTTGCGCACTGAGGAGGACAAGCAAGTGGCTAAATCCAGCCGTATGAAGAAGCATCTGGGGCTTACAAAGGCCAAAGCTCAGTCTAACGAACAGGCTGCACGTTTCCCTGGTGATGATGAATATGATGAATCTACCCCAGTTGACGCAAGCTCATCAGCTGTGGTTGAAATCAAGCAGCAGTTAGCCACTCTTCAAGCCCAGATTGCAACGCTAACAACTCCCAAAGAAGGGAAGCATGGGAAAAACAAAAAGAAGAAAGGGAACAAGAAATCTAAGCCAAAACAAGAAGAGTCAGAGGAGCAGTTGCCAACCACCATGGATGCAGTTGCCAAAACGTCCAGACCTTGATACCGTTTCCAATGTGGAGAAGATGGTCACATTGCTAATGCCTGTAGCAGTCTCCTGAATCCAACTCTGGTTGCAGCAAAGAGAAAAGAGCTCAAAGAAAAGCAACAGGCTTGGGAAACGAAGTATGGGTTAGCAAATGCCCCTACTTTAAACTAGAATTGGGTTCTGTTGAGGGAAAAACAGAAACTCAAAGCCAAACAACCTGTCCCAAATCGAATGCAAAGAGCAAAGTGTCACTCAACTCAATAGGTCTCGACCATGAAGCTAAACTCCCCAAAAATCTAATCGGTGACAAATGCATAGCAAGTATCAATGTGTCTGTTGTAGACTGCAACTGTTTGCTAGATACAGGTTATTACTGTATCCCAGTCATTCTATGACAAGCATCTCTCAGAACAGCCTATTAATCCTGTGAGCCATATTCTTGAAGCTGAGGGAGCAAATGTCCAGTCTGTCCCATATATGGGCGATGTAGAGATCAGTGTTAAGTTTCCTAAAGTGTTTATCGACACAGAACCCGAAATACAAACCTTAGCTTTGGTTGTACCTGATGTCCGTTCTAACAGCAGTAATGTACCATTACTCATAGGAACAAATACTCTTGACACTCTTTATGAGCAGTATTGTCAAGACAAAAGGCTTACTACCCCATTATGTGGTTACAGTCAAGTACTTAAAACGCTGCACTTGAGGCAAAAGCAGAGCTCTAGCGGTAGACTTGGGTTAGTCAAGCTTAGAGGCTGTACACCAAAAGTCCTTCCAGCTAGTCAAAAGGTTCTCCTGGAGGGTTTTGTCTGTACCAAAGCTGTAAATAATGAGAACTGGGCTTTACTGGAGCAACAGTCTATCTCATCTGTACCAGGAGGGTAGAAATGAGATACCGATCTCTACCAAACTCCCTGTAGTGCTTAGGAATGAAACTTACCATGATATTAGTCTGCCAACTAACTGTGTTGTCACAGAGCTAAATGTACCAGAGCAGCTCATCCAAAAGAACACTGATAATCAAGATGCTACAGCCAAGTGTTTCAGTCAGCAGTCAACTGGAAACAGTTCAAATGTATTGTTTGACTTTGCTGATTCTCCACTGTCTGAAGAGTGGAAGACTAGAGTAACCCAGAAGCTGAACACGTTCTCTGATGTCTTTGCTCACCATGACCTGGACTTTGCTCATGCAACAAAGGTAAGGCATCACATCAAGCTGAAAGATGAAACGCCATTCAAACAGCGTGCACGTCCCATCCATCCACAAGACTATGAAGCAGTCAGAAAACATCTTCAAACGCTTGTCGATGCAGGAGTAATCAGAGGATCTGAGTCTCCATTCTCATCACCAATAGTGGTGGTCAAGAAGAAAATTGGTGACATAAAGTTATGTGTTGACTACAGAAAACTGAACACCCAGACCATCAAGGATGCTTATGTTCTTCCCAATCTGAAGGAATCATTTTCTGCACTCACTGGATCCCAGTGGTTTTCAGTGATGGATCTGAAATCTGGTTATTACCAGATAGAAATGGAGGAGAGCGACAAGGCGAAAACAGCTTGTGTATGTCCCCTAGGGTTCTGGGATTTTAATCGAATGCTACAGGGTATTATAAATGCACCAAGCACATTCCAGCGCTTAATGGAGAAGTGCATGGGAGACATGAACCTGAAAGAAGTGCTGGTTTTCCTTGATGACATCATTGTGTTTTCCAACACCTTGGAAGAACATGAAGAAAGGCTTACACATGTTCTCAACCGTCTCAGAGAGTATGGTCTCAAGTTGTCCCCAGAGAAATGCCGATTCCACCAAACTTCAGTGTGTTATCTGGGGCATATTGTGTCAAGAGAAGGAGTGAAAACCAATCCAGAGAAGGTTCAAGCACTAAAGACATAGCCAAGGTCCCAAACCTTAAAGGAGCTCAAGTCCTTTCTTGGTTTCTCCAGTTATTACCGAAGGTTTGTGCAGAACTACTTGAGGATTATTAAGCCCCTTACCAATCTCACCGCTGGTTATCCACCCTCTCCGAAAGGAAGTAGGGTAACAAAGAATTATGGCAAGTACTTCAACTCCAAGGAGCCTTTCGCTGAATGCTGGACATCTGCCTGTCAGCAAGCATTTGACCTTATCATAGATAGGCTGATATCATCCCCTGTTCTGAGATTTGCCAACCCAAAGTTACCATACATCCTCCATACGGATGCCAGTACTACAGGATTGGGAGCGGCATTGTATCAAGAACAAGATGGAAAGAGCCGTGTTATTGCCTACACAAGTAGAGGATTGTCACGCAGTGAAGCTCGATACCCAGCTCACAAACTGGAATTTCTAGCTTTAAAATGGGCTAAAACAGAGAAGTTCCATGACTACTTGTATGGAAACACCTTCACTGCTGTAACAGACAACAATCCGTTGAGATATGTACTCACAACAGCAAAACTGGATGCTGCAAGCTATCGTTGGTTAGCTGCCCTTTCTACATTCAGTTTTGACATCAAGTATCGAGCTCATAAGCAAAATCATGATGTAGATGGTCTTTCACCACGACTCCATGATGCACTAGCAAATGACAGCATCTCCCAGGAGGATAGTGCCAGGATTCATCATTTTGTTTCTCAACACCTGATACCAGCTGAAGACAGTCCTTTTTCTGCAGAAATAGTTAAAGCCACCTGTCAGAAGCATATTGTTAGCCCAGTGTGTGGAAACCCACCTTCTCTCTGCTTAGTTGAATCTCTAGCAATACACCCTGAGGCTATTCCAGCCATGTCTGAGGAGGAGAAGTTTCAAGATGGTCTCATCACAGTCATTAGATACAGTGATGAAGATTTAGTCAAGCTTCAAAGAGCTGATCCAAGCATCAGTAAAGTCATAAATCTGATGGAGTCAGGAGAACAGTCTCCTGCCAGTCTCAAGGCTGAATCAAATGAGTTACGCTTAATGCTGAAGGAATGGAGTCGTCTGGAGTTAACAGATAACCTGTTATATAGGAGACGCTGATGCGGCAATCGGCCAGTATGTCAACTTGTCCTTCCCCAAGCATTAAGGCCGTCAGTCCTGCAAAGTCTCCATAATGACATGGGTCATATGGGAGTGGGATGCACCCTTGAGTTGGTGAGATCGAGGTTTTATTGGCCAAAGATGGCACTTGAAGTGGAAAACAAGGTCAAAACCTGTAGAAGGTGTGTACGAAGAAAGAGGCAACCAGATAAGGCAGCTCCTTTGGTCAACATCCAAACCAGCAGGACTTCCAATCTCTGGAGCCAGAAAATCACAACACCAAGCATATTCTGGTGATCACAGACCACTTTACAAAGTATGCTGTTGCTATACCAACAAAGGACCAAAAGGCCAACACTGTTGCCAAATGCCTTTGGGAGTAGTTTCTAGTCCACTACGGTTTCCTAGAGCGTCCCCATAGTGACCAGTGTCGTGACTTTGAATCTCAGACAATCAAGGAGCTTTGTGCATTAGCTGGTATACGTAAGGCGTGAACAAGTCCATACCATCCCAGGGGAAATCCGGTAGAGCGCTTTAACCATACACTGTTAGGTATGTTGGGCACGCTAAATGACAAAGAGAAGTCAAAATGGCGCGACCATGTAAAACCCCTCACACATGCTTATAACTGTAAAAAGAATGAAGTTACTGGTTTCTCGCCATACGAGCTTATGTTTGGTAGACAGCCCAGGCTGCCTATTGATATTTCCTTTGGTTTACCAGTCAGGAACCAGTCGTCAAAATCGTACTCACAGTATGTGAAAAACTTGAAGTCTCACTTAGAGGAGAGCTATCAACTTGCTATTGATAATGCCAAAAAGATAGCAAACAAAGAGAGGTTTGACAAGCAAGTGAGGGAGTCCACTTTAGAAGTAGGTGACAGAGTTCTAGTGCGAAATATTCGTCACTGTGGCAAGCATAAACTTGCTGATCGTTGGAAGTCTACAGTCTATATTGTGAGAAAGAGAGCAGGAGATCTACCCATCTACACAGTCTGTCCTGAGGGTCAAGAAGGTCCCACACGGACGCTGCATCGCGACCTCTTACTCCCTTGTGGTTTCTTGTCTGAGACAGAGAAAGAGGAACCTGTTAGGCCAACACCAGTTCGTAGGCCTTGGACAAGGCAGAATCCTATCCTGTTGGAGGAGGAATCATATGATTCAGAGGATGAAGCCGACAACTCTCAGTTCTATGCTACCAATCCTGTTGCGGAGAGAAGATTCACCACAGTCTTTCATATCCCCAAGATGATGGAAAAGACAACTGAGGTAGCGAATTCCATTCCGCAGATGGAGGTTTCACCTGCAAGTCCCACTGCTGAGGTTGTCCAGCCTACAAAAGACCTACCTGAGGTATCCTCTGAAGATGCTGGAAAAGAAGAGCAACTAGTCAGTGAACCTTCTGACAAATCCCCACCTGAGGAATCTCCTACTGAAGAGGGTGGAAACATTCACGAGGTTCCTACAGAAGTGGAAACAGACAACGTTGAAGATGATGATGTTCCAATGCCCGATTTGTCTAGTGCAGAGGACAATGGTACAATGGAAGGAATCACTACCAGTGACATCACTTCAGCAGAACCTGAGGTAACCAATCTTCAACCTAGTGATGAAGCTGATGAAAATCCTCGGAGATGTGAGCGTTCAAGAACAGCATCTGGGAGCTTTACGTATCCAAAGCTGGGAAATCCACTTATTTCCATTGCTCAAACCCCATTAGAGGGGTTCGACAAAGCACTTGTTTATGTCTTTGACAACCAAAATCTTAATGCAAACCCTTACCCCGAGCCATTTATAGCTATGTAAGAACATGAAGGGACTCATGTTGATTAAGGAGGGGAGGGTGTAACCCAGTCAAAGAAAGGGTTAATAATGTTTGTTTGAGTATTAAATAGGAGAGCATGTCTTAGGACTAGTGAGAGATGTGTTTATTGGGGAAGCCCCGCCCCAACTGAGAATGCACGTCTGCTTCCTGAGCTGTGAGAGGAGAGTTCTTTTCTGGGAAAATAATCCAGAAGCATCCCCACGCTAGAGTCACATTTCACTTCGAAAAGTGTCTCTCTTAAAATAATAGAAAAAAACTACATCATTTGCTAGATATGATCAGTATTCTCTGCGAAATGTCCTGTGAATCGTCTGATGCACGTTCAGATTTGTCTTGGTGAGTGAACGTTACTGCTAGCTCTAGTCTAGCTAGTTAGCTCTCGTGAATGGAGGATGGTGGTTTTTAGCAGAGATGTGAAAGGGGATGATAACGTTTTTTCTTGAAAGAAGTTGTGTTTTACTTTTTTATCTCTAAGGCTGAGCCCAGACACCTCACGGAGGAAACTAATTTCAGCCGCTTGTATCCGCAATCTCACCCTTTCGGTCTCTACCCAAAGCTCATGACCATAGGTGAGGATTGGAACGAAGAATGACTAGTAAATTGAGAGCTTTGCCTACCGGCTCAGCTCCTTCTTCGCCACAATGGTCCGGTACAACGTCCGCATTACTGCTGATGCTGCACCAATCCGCCTGTCAATCTCCCGCTCCATCCTACCCTCACTCATGAACAAGACTGAGATACTTGAACTCCTTCACTTGCGGCAACAACTCATTCCCAACCCGGAGGGAGCAATCCACCATTTTCCGGTAGAGAACCATGGCCTCAGACTTGGAGGTGCTGACTCTCATCCCAGCCATTTCACACTCAGCTGCAAACCGCCCCAGTGCGCGCTGGAGGTCGCGTTCTGATGAAGCCAACAAAACCACATCATCATCGAAGAGCAGAGATGCAATTCTGAGGTTCTCAAAATGGACACACTCCTCACCTTGGCTGCGCCTTGAGATCCTGTCCATGAATATCACAAACAGAATCGGAGACAAGGGACAACCTTGGCGGAGTCCGACACCTGCTGAAGACGTGTTTGCCTTTGTGCCTAGAATGTGGACACAGCTCTCACTTTGGTTATACGAGAACTGGATGGCTAGCAGCAACTGCCCCGGTACCCCATACTCCCGCAGTACCCCCCACAGGGTGCCTCGGGGTACACGGTTGTAAGCCTTCTCCAAGTCCACAAAACACATGTAGACTGGCTGGTCAAACTCCCATGCCCCCCTCAGCACTTCCGCAAGGGTAAAGAGTTGGTCCATTGTCCCATCGCCAGGACGGAATCCACATTGTTCCTCTTGGATCTGAGGTTCGACAATCGGTCAGAGCCTCCTTTCGAGCACCCTAGAGTAGACTTTCCTAGGGAGGCTGAGCAATGTGATGCCCCGATAATTGGAGCACACCCTCCGGTCCCCCTTTTTGAATATGGGAACCACCACCCCAGTCTGCCACTCCACAGGTACTGTCCCCGACCTCCACGCGACACTGAAGAGGCGTGTTAACCAAGACAGCCCAACAATGTCCAGAGCTATCCAAAGGACTTGAATCGAGCGCTGGACTTAGTATATATCCGTGAAGACGTTTCACCTCTCATCCAAGAGGCTTCATCAGTTCGTGCTTTTCTGACTAGACCAAGCTAGTCTCACTGGCTGGTGATGAAACTCAGATCTGAGTTTCCTTTGGATAACCATGACCTGGATGAATGAGAACATTCACAGACAATGTCCAGAGCCTTCAGCATCTCAGGGCGACTCTCATCCACACCCGGCGCCTTGCCACCGAGGAGCTTTTTAACTACCTCAGAGACCTCTGCCAGGAATATGGGTGGGGCTTTCCATGAGTCTTCAGACTCTACCTCCTCCACTGAGGACGTGGTAGTCGGGTTCAGGAGCTCCTCAAAGTGTTCTTTCCACCGCTCGACAACATCCCTAGTCCAGGTCAACAATTCCCCTCCCTGGCTGAACACAGCCTGAGTCAAGCCCTGCTTCCCCTTCCTGAGTCACCCGATGGTTTGCCAGAACTTCCTCGAAGCCAACCGAAAGTCCTCCTCCATAACCTCACCGAACTCCTCCCACACCCGAGTTTTTGCTTTCGCGACCGCCGAAGCGGCAGCCCTTCCGGCCTCCCGACCCCTGTCTGCTGCTTCAGGAGACCCTTGGGTCAACCAAGTCCGAAAGGCCTCCTTCTTCAGCCTGACGGCGTCCCTCATCATCAGTGTCCACCAGTGAGTTCTTGGGGTGCCGCCTCGACAGGCACAGGTGAACTTTTGACTACAGCTCCTGCCTGCGGCATCTACAATAGAGGTTTTGAACATGGCCCACTCAGCAGACTCCATGTCCCCAGCCTCACGAGAACTTCTTCCGGAGGTGGGAGTTGAAGACCTCACGGACAGGGGCCTCTGTCAGACCTACTCAGTTCACTCCTACTACACGTTTGGGTTTGCCAGGTCTTTCTGGCAGCCTTCCCCGCCATCTGATCCAACTCACCACCAGGTGGTGATAAGTTGACAGCTGTGCTCCTCTCTTCACCCGAGTGTCTAAAACATACGGCTGCAGATCTGATGATACGACCACCAAGTCTATCATTGATCTTCGGCCTAAGGTGTTCTGGCACCAAGTACACTTATGAACTACCTTATGTTTGAACATGGTGTTTGGTATTGCCAATCCATGACTCACACAGAAGTCCAATAACAAGGCACCGCTCAGGTTCAGATCGGGGAGGTCATTCCTCCCAATCACGCCCCTCCCGGTTTCTCCATCATTGCCCATGTGAGTGTTGAAGTCCCCCAGCAGAACTATAGAGTCCTGAGGCGGCGCTCTATCCAGGACACCACCCAGAGACTCCAAGAAGGCCGGATACTCCAAAACTGCTATTCGGTGCATAAGCACACACAACAGTCACAACCTTTATCCCAGCGGCTCGCAGTCGTATAGAGGCAACCCTCTCATTCCCAAGGGAGATCTCCAACATGGCGGCCCTCAACCGGGGACTTGTGAGTATCCCTACACCTGGCCAGCACCTGTCACCTTGGCCAACTCTGGAAAAGTAAGAAGTCCAGCCCCTCTCCAGGTGTTTGGTACCAGAGGCCATGCTATGTGTGGAGGTGAGTCCAACTATATCTAGTTGGTACCGCTCCACCTTCCACACCAGCTCAGGCTCCTTCCCTGCCAGAGAGGTGACATTCCACATCCTGAGGACCAATCTGCGATGCCGGAGGTCAGCACGCCCCGGTCCCCGCCTTTGCCTGCCGCCCGGCCTGCATTGCACCCTACCCAAATGCTCATCCCCTTGTGTGGTGGGTCCACGGGGTGGTGGCTCCGTGTTGTTTTTTCGGGCTGGGCCCGACCGGGCCCCATGAGCCAAGGCCCGGCTACCACGCGCTCACCGGCGAGCTCCCCTCCCAGGTCTGGCTCCAGGAGGGGGCCCTGGTTTCCCTTTTCCGGGTGAAGTGCTGTAACTTTGCTGGTGTAGATTCATTGGGTTTTTTGGGAATTGGTCTTAATCTGGCCCCTCCCCTGGGACCAATTTGCCTTGGGAGACCATACCAGGGGCTATTGCCCCCAACAACACACCTCCCAGGATCACTGGGACACACAAACCCCTCCACCACGTTAAGGTGATGATTGTCGGAGGAGGACATGAATACACACACTTTTATTTTTATTTTCTTGAATTTGAAAAGGCCTTATTGTTTAGGACCTGGGCCATTGAGGATTTAGAACATTGTTGTTAAGACAACTGTTATTTGTATGTTGTCCTGAAACTAATGTTTCATTCATCTTTTCTATTGAACCAAAATTCAATATTCTATATCTTTTTCTAACTCAGTGTCTGGCTCCTATTATTTCACAGTTCAGCTCCCCACTGCTCTTACGAACCTAGTTATGAGGTGTACTTACTTTACAGAAGGGTTACACTTCCTACCATTTCCACCTGTTCTGCTAATGACTGTGAAAATTTCCTGTCTTTCTTTGTTGACAAGATCGATGGTCTAAGGCAGGGGTGCCCAAATCCAGGCCTCGAGGGCCGCAGTGTCTGCAGATATTTGTTGCAACCATGCACTATACCGCCTGATCTAACTAATTCCTTTCCCTCCTTGGTCCAAGAGGTGAGCTAATTAGTTAAATCAGGTGTAGTGCGGCCCTCGAGGCCTGGAGTTGGGCACCCTTGGTCTAAGGTCCAATTTTACCCCCACTGTTCCCCCCACCCCACCCCCCGGTCCGCCTCTTTCAGCCGTTCGATTTTAATGTCGGAATTTGCTCCCGTATCGCTACAGTTCCTTGTTAATACTGTAGACCTTATGCATCCCTCCTCTAGTCCATGTGATATAATTCCAATAATTATTCTGAAATCCATCCTCCATGGCTTAGGTCCCAGCCTGCTCTCTATCATCAACTGCTCACTCACATCCAGTTCTGTACCCGGCTATTTTAAAATTGCCTGTGTTCAGCCCCTCCTCAAAAACCCTCTCTTGATCTGGCTAGGGTAGAGCATTATAGACCAATTTCCAAACTTTGTCTTACCCAAAGTCCTTGAAAAAAAATGCAGATCAAATCCTGCAGCTGACTGAGGGTCATAACATTTTTGATAAATTTCAATCCGGCTTTCGTCACAAGTATAGTACTGAGACTGCATTACGAAGAGTGTCCAATGACATTGTTATGCATGCTGAGAAAAGTGAACACTATTCTCATTCTCCTAGATTTAACTGCTGCCTTTGATACCATCAATCATGCCATCTTACTTGATAGGTTGGGGAACTGGGTTGGCATTTCTGGTACAGTGTTAAATTGGTTTCGCTCTTATCTGACTAATAGATATTTTAATGTTTTTATTAACAAACTTGTATCCTCGTCAGCTCCCCTACTGTGTGGAGTCCCTCAGGGGTCTGTCCTTGGGCCAATCTCTTCTCTTTACACATGCTTCCTCTGGGTCATTTGTTTAGTCACTTTCACGACATGTCATACCACTGTTATGCCGATGATACTCAGATCTATTTCTCTGCCAAACCCAATAACCCGAATCAACTGTCCTCCCTCCATGATTGCTTAGCTGCCACCAAAGACTGGATGTCCCTTAATTTCCTCCATCTAAACCCCGACAAAACTGAAGTTCTCTTAATTGGTCCTGAGAATTTTGCCACTGCAGTTGATCAGTTTATTGCTCCACTTCATTCAAGAATCAAACGTACCGCTAAAAATCTTGGTATAATCTTTGACCAGAATATGTCTTTCAATCACCATGTTAATAAACTTATCCAATTGTGTTTTCGTCATCTATGAAATATTGCAAAAATCAGGATATCGAAAAATTAATTCACAGTTTCATTTTCTCCCATCTAGCTTACTGTAACTCCCTCTATTCTGGCCTCAACCAATATTCCTTGAGCCAAAGACTATGAATATTGCAAAGAGGGCGGGGCTAATCAGTAACCTTGATGAGAGCCTCTATACAGGTTAAAACTGCCTGTCAGGTGGCTATTTTTCTTTAACTACTTTTATTAACCCCCATGGGGCAATTCTTTCTCTGCATTTAACCGGAGCAGCGGGAAGACACCATGCAGAGCCCGGGAACTAACTCCAGTTAATTTTGCCATGCCTCGGTCAGAGGCACAGACAAGAGTAGAACCCTATCATGAATGTCTTTTTGATGGTGGGGGAAACCGGAACACCTGGAGAAAACCAACCGCAGACACGGGGTGAACATGCAAACTCCACACACAGAGGATGACCTGGGATGACCCAGGTTGGACAACTCCGGGGTTTGAACCCAGGACCCTCTTGCTGTGAGGCAACAGCGCTAACCTCTGGGCCACCGTGCCACCCACTGATCTGGCGGTTGGGTCTCTATATATAGTGATTGTATGTACCTAATGAATTGGTTATTAAAACCCATCCTGTCTAGCATTCTATATAGAAAAGGCCAGCCAACTCTGTTGAATGCCTTTTCCGCATCGAAACTGACCAGAGTTTGTCCGCGGTGGTGTAGCGGTCCAAGCATCGGCTTTGTATCGACGCAATTGTCCACTGGGGACCGGGGTTCGCGCCCCGGTCTCGTCAGATCCGGCTATGGCCGGATTCAATGACGCAGCAATAATTGGCAACGCTGTCTTCGGGAGGGGGGCGGAGTCGGCTTGTGTTCGTTACATGAATGCGTCTCTGAAAAAGCAGTGGTTCGGCCTGGATTCGCCGTATCACGGAAGTGGCGAGGCGTCTGCTTTGAGACTGCCGGCCGGAGAGATGAACGCATACAGTACGAGGGTGGGTGTTTGAATTGAAATAGGGAGTGATTGGCCACTAAATTGGGAGAAAAAGGGAAAAATCAGAAATTTAAAAAAAAAAGAGAGAGACTGACCAGAGCTACACTTAGATGTTATTAGATAAACATGGCGCTGCATTACCATGGTTACACAATGAGCCCTTAAAGTGAGCAAATCAATTTAATACGAACAACAGGCTATGGTGAATTGTGTCCATAAGTTAATTAAGTGTACACTACACACGTCCCCCCAGAATTCACCATAACAGGAAGAGTTAACGTGGCAGGGGCCGGATGGCTTGGCCGGCCGGGGCTCCCACTGGAGGGGCTTTAGGAACCCTGCGGCTGCGTAGGGATAGGGTGGAGGGTGGAATAGCCTTGGGGGCATTGTTGGGGGATGGGCAGAAGGGCGCCCCCACTGCGGGGGCTGGGCTAGTCCAATAGGTCGGTCCAAGTCCAGGTGAGCCAGTTTGAGGCAATCCATGGAATGCGCTCCAGCTTGCAACCGGCATCCACAACAAAGTGCTTGTTCCCAGTCTCCAGGACATGGAATGGGCCATCGTAGGGAGGCTGCAGGGGTCCATGGTGCGCATCATGGTGGATGAAAACGTATTCTGCTGACTGGAGACTTGCAGGTACATAAGAATGTGGGAGGCTATGTTGCAAAGTGGGGACCGGTGTGAAAACTCTGGCATTATCCAAAAGTGTGGTGCATTGGTGGGCTGCAGACCAGGGAGCTGTAGTGATGGGGACGAAATCCCATGGGACCCGCAGCAGCTTGCTGTAAACCAGTTCAGTGGGTGAGGGCAGGAGGTCCTGCTTAGGGGCAGTCCTGAGGCCCAGCATGACCCATGGGAGCTTGTCGACCCAGCTGCTGTCCTTGTGGCTGGCCTAAAGAGCATCCTTCATAGAGCGACGAAACCACTCGCCTGCAGTTGGCATATGGTGGTACAGTTCAGCTTCACCCCGGTCAGAGGAGAGGTCAGACGGGGTGCTGAACCGGGCGACCCAGGTCCGGAGGAATGCCTGGGCTACCTCTGTGGATGCCGTTGACAACAATGGGATGCTTTCCGGCCATTGAGTGGTCCTGTCGATCATTGTGAGGAGATAAGTAAAACCATGGGAGGGGGGCAGGGGCCCCACCAGGTCCACGTTTACATGGTTGAACCTCTTTTTAGGTACCACAAACTGCACCAGCTGGGCTTTGGTTTGGTGGTGCACTTTAGAGCGCTGGCACTTCATGCAGATGTCAGCCCAGTCTCTCACGTCTTTTTTGTACCTGTGTCAGATGAACCTAGCCACCACAAGTCTTTGAGATGGCTTTTTGCCCAGGTGGGAGGGGCCATGGACAGCGTTGAAAACACGCCACCTCTATCCAGTGGGAATGAGAGGCCAGGGCTGACCCGTGGAGACGTCACACAGGAGCATGGTACCAGTGTCGTCAAAAGCCACATCCTCTAACTGCAGTCCTGTGACAGCCATCCTGAAAGCCCTCACGTCTGGGTCGGCGGCCTGGTCAGCTGCCATGCAGGTGTATTCAAGTCTCAAGTGGATGGCCCCCACGATGGCCTTGGAGAGGCAGTTGGCAACAAGGTTGATTTTGCCAGCAACATGCTGTAAGTCCATGGTGAACTCCAAGATATAGGAGACCTGTTGCTGCTGGCGGGCGGACCACAGCTCAGCTACCTTGGCCATGGCAAATGTCAGTGGTTTGTGGTCTGGCGGACATACAGCAGGGAACAGAAGTGTTGATTGGCAAGGTAGAGGGTGAGGAGCTCCCGATCGTAAGTGTTCTACTTCCATTCGCTGGGGAATAACTATCGGTTGAAGAAAGCAAGCAGCTGCCAAGCACAGTTTACCCACTGCTCATGCACCGCACCGACTGCGTAGTCCGAAGCGTCAGTGGCAATGGTATCAGATATGGTATCAGAGGGAAAGCACTATCCTGGTTATCTGGTTACTTACACCAGTGTTTCCCAAACAAGTCCTCAAGGACCCCCTATCCTGCAGATTTTCTTTGCAACCTGTGTGCAACTGTTTGTTATTCAACCAATCAGCAATGAATTATGTCAGAGTTTGCACACCTTGTATAATTAACTGCTATGAGATGATTGGTTGAGTAAGTACAAGCAGGGCTACCTATGCAGGGTTACAATGAAAATCTGCAGGATAAGGGGTCCTGGAGGACTGGGTTGGGAAACACTGACTTACAGAATAGGTACTAATATGTCAAAATACAAAACGAGTGTTTAGTTGTGGGGTGCCCCAGGGCCATTGTTGTTCATCTTGTGCATAAACAATATATGTGAAGTGCCAAAAACCATGAAAACCATTCTATTTGCAGAAGATACAAACATACTCTGCTGTGGAGACAACTCTTGGATACAGCGGAAAAGGAATTGAGCAGGATGAAGAGTTGGTTTGAGGCTAACAAACTAACAATACATTTAAGGAAAACAAAATGTATAATCTTTGGGAATCGATCTACCAATTCAGACAAAAAAAAACTCATGATACATTATGTAGAAATCAAAAAAGCTTCTTTAATTAAATTTCTCAGAGTATTAATAGACAATAAATTAAGTTGGAAGCTGCATGTAAATTATATTAAGGCTAAAATATCCAAATCAATTGTAATCCTGAACAAAGTCAAAGATCTACTAAATCAAGCGTCCCTATATACACTCACTGGCCACTTTATTAGGTACACCTTGCTAGTACCGGGTTGGATCCCCTTTTGCCTTCAGAACTGCCTTAATCCTTCGTGGCATAGATTCAACAAGGTACTGGAAACATTCCTCAGAGAGTTTGGTCCATATTGACATGATAGCATCACGCAGTTGCTGCAGATTTGTCGGCTGCACATCCATGATGCGAATCTCCCGGTCCACCACATCCCAAAGGTGCTCTATTGGATTGAGATCTGGTGACTGTGGAGGCCATTTGAGTACAGTGAACTCATTGTCATGTTCAAGAAACCAGTCTGAGATGATTCGAGCTTTATGACATGGCGCGTCATCCTGCTGGAAGTAGCCATCAGAAGATTGGAACACTGTGGTCATAAAGGGATGGACATGGTCAGCAACAATACTCAGGTAGGCTGTGGCGTTGACACGATGCTCAATTGGTACTAAGGGGCCCAAAGTGTGCCAAGAAAATATCCCCCACACCATTACACCACCACCACCAGCCTGAATCGTTGATACAAGGCAGGATGGATCCATGCTTTCATGTTGTTGACGCCAAATTCTGACCCTACCATCCGAATGTCGCAGCAGGAATCGAGACTCATCAGACCAGGCAACGTTTTTCCAATCTTCTATTGTCCAATTTTGGTGAGCCTGTGCGAATTGTAGCCTCAGTTTCCTGTTCTTAGCTGACAGGAGTGGCACCCGGTGTGGTCTTCTGCTGCTGTAGCCCATCTGCCTCAAGGTTCGACGTGTTGTGCGTTCAGAGATGCTCTTCTTCATACCTCGGTTGTAATGAGTGGTTATTTGAGTTACTGTTGCCTTTCTATCAGCTCGAACCAGTCTGGCCATTCTCCTCTGACCTCTGGCATCAACAAGGCATTTTCGCCCACAGAACTGCCGCTCACTGGATATTTTCTCTTTTTCGGACCATTCTCTGTAAACCCTAGAGATGGTTGTGCGTGAAAATCCCAGTAGATCAGCAGTTTCTGAAATACTCAGACCAGCCCGTCTGGCACCAACAACCATGCCACGTTCAAAGTCACTTAAATCACCTTTCTTCCCCATTCTGATGCTCGGTTTGAACTGCAGCAGATCGTCTTGACCATGTCTACATGCCTAAATGCATTGAGTTGCTGCCATGTGATTGGCTGATTAGAAATTTGCGTTAACGAGCAGTTGGACAGGTGTGCCTAATAAAGTGGCCGGTGAGTGTACATTATACTGTTTCTTCATCTCCCATACATCACCTCCTGTGTAGAAGTTTGGGAGAAGACATACAAAACAAACACAGATCCAATCTTCAACCTCCAAAAAGAGCTATATGAATTGTAAGTAAAACCACTCACAGAGAACCAACACATCCCCTTTTTATTAAACTAAAAGCACTAAAATTTAAAGATGTAGTTGATTTTAAAACTGTTCAAATTGTGTACAGAATAATAAATCAACAATGACCTGTTAGTATCCAAGGATTTTTCCAACTGAGAGAAAGTAAACACAGTTTGAGAGGAACCTGTATTTTCAAAAAACTACAAGTAAGGACAGATGCAAAACATCACTGTGTTACAACCGAGGGAGTTGGTTTGTGGAATAACTGCAGTGATGAGCTGAAAACACGTGGTACTTTATGAACTAAAAATACTCTTCAGAAACAAAATATTGAACAGTTATGAGATCGACCAGTGGCCAGTGTTTCTGTTTTTGTTTTTGATTTGCTCGAGTCGATTGAGATAGACATCATGGACACTAATGGCTGTAAATTGAACTTTCATGTTCTATTATCAATGAATGAATAGAATAAGGGGGTAGGACTAGAAAAGTTCTCAACTTCTCCTGATCCCTTTTGAACACGATCAGTATTATTTGAACACGATCAGTATTATTTGAACACAATCAGTATTATGTGAACACAATCAGTATTATGTGAACATGATCAGTATTATTTGAACATGATCAGTATTATCTGAACATGATCAGTATTATTTGAACACGACCAGTAATATTTGAGCATGATCAGTATTATTTGAACATGATCAGTGTTATTTGAACACGATCAGTATTATTTGAAGATGACCAGTATTATCTGAACACGATCAGTATTATTTGAAGATGACCAGTATTATTTGAGCATGATCAGTATTAGCTTAACATGATCAGTATTATTTGAACATGATTAGTGTTTTTGAGTTGCTTATGTATTTGTCGCTTATATGTTCCCAATGATTTTGTTTATTTGTTTTTATTGCGTATATATGTTTTTTTAATCATGTACAATACATTGATTGGGGGATTGACTGATGTATATATATTCGTGTGTGTGTGTGTGTGTGTCTGTGTAGACAGCCTGAGAAAGTGTTGTGTGTCTGTAGACAGCCCGAGAAAGCGCCTTGTGACAAAGCTTCATTATAAAGGAAGCTGGCTGCGTAATCCATAACTGGTGTTTGTGTTAACCTGCTTTAAAGAGCTGTGTTGCTAACTGGAGGGTCACAGCCACTCTGTTCTCTAGCAAAGTACAGTAAAGTAAAGTAACTGAAAGTAACGTAAAATAAAGTAACGTAGCGTAAAGTAAAGTAAAGTGCTGAAAGCAACTTTGGTTTCCTTACCCAGACCTTTGGGCAGCGTGCTGGTGTGGAGGATGGTGCCTCCTGCAGGGGAGGAAGGTAGGTAGGGGGTTAGTGACAGGGTGGAGGAGAGAAGAGGACAAAATGATCTCCATCAATTGAAAATATATAATATATAAATCTTTTCCTTCACCAGTATGAACACAGATTTCATGTCACTGACTCGCTCATCTTACTAATAGGGGCATTTGAGAAACATAAAATATTAACATATTTTTCCAACAAAAGCAGTAGTACTTTCAGTCACATAGTTAAAGTCAGATGACAGAAAATCAGCTCTTATGTTGAATTATATTTCCAATTTAAGAGAAGTATTAAGAGGGATATTCAGTCAAGAATACTAAAAATGGTCATTTTAATTGCTGACATATTTGTGTAATGAAAGGCCGTCTTCATTTTGATTTTATAATTGGTTATGTAGGGTTAAGGTTGGAAGCTGGAGGTGGAAAGTCATTAACCTCTCACCCAGAATCTTATCCTGACTCTTGGAATCATCATCATCTGGAAAGAAAAGGAAAATGATAAGCTTCTTAACCTTTTTTTTCTTTACTGCTGCTCCGTCATGAAATATCTTCAGCAATTTATTCGATCTCAATAATTCCTGAACTGATATTAAGGTTGTTTTATCTGAACAATTCAATAAGTTTTATTGTGTCTTATCGTGTCTTCAGCCCTGCCCTGAGCAGATTTTATGTGATGCTTTTAGATTTGGTGGTTCTTTTTCGAATGGAAGGAAAGTCAGAGCCGGCTTTCACCTGAAGCCTCTGCTCTCCAGCATGGACCACAGCAGCAGGGCTCTTCTCTTCCACCCATCAGCTGAGCCCTCCATTACACTCAGCATCTATTATCTAACTGTCTATGCAACTGTCACCTGTTCATTTTTTGGTCCATCCATCCACCCTTCATATATCATCTCGCCATTCCTCTATCAATCATCCAGCCATCTCTCTTCCACTCATTCTTCATCCATCCATCCATCCATCCATCCATCATGTATTACCGTCTACCTGTCTGTCTGTCTTCACCATTTTCATCTCTTCTCTGCTTTCCTTGTATAATCTTTCTCTTTCCACCTGTTGTTATAGTCTACCCCCCATTTTTCCTTCATACCCTCCTCCTCCTCGGAGAGCTCTTCTTCTCCTTCCTCCACTGCCTCAATCTCTTCTCTCTCTTTCTCTGTGGAGGGAAAACTATTTAACAGGTGCTTTTGTTCAAAGACAAAAGATTCAGCATGGCAGATAGATTCATGTGCCAACAGCCACTTAATACTAATCACATCATCAATTCATCATATCATCTCATCACTTCATAATATCATCATATCATCACTTCATCTCATGACATCATCATATCGTCACTTCATCATATCATATCACTCCATCATATCATCATATCACTTCATCATATCATCTCATCACTCCATCATATCATCATTTCATCATCTCATCTCATCACTTCATCATATCATCACTTCATCATATCATTTCGTCATATCACTTCATCATATCATCTCATCACTTCATCATATCATTTCATCATATCATCACTTCATCATATAATTTCATCATATCATCACTTCATCATATCATTTCATCATATCATCACATCATCATATCACTTCATCGTATCTCATCACTTCATATCCTCACTTCATCATATATCACTTCATATTGTCTCATCACTTCCTCATATCATGTCATCACTTCATCATATATCACTTCATCATATCATATCACTTCATCACTTCATCATATCGTCTCATCACTTCATCATATCATATCATCACTTCATCAAATCGTCTAATCACTTCATCATATCATCACTTCACCATACCGTCTCATCACCTCATATCATCACTTCATCATATCATCATTTCACCATATCATCTCTTCATCATATCATCTCATCACTTCATATCATCACTTCATCATATCGTCTCATCACTTCATCATATCATATCATCACTTCATCAAATTGTCTCATCACTTCATCATATCATCACTTCATCATACCGTCTCATCACTTCATTATATCATATCATAATTTCATCATATCATAACGAAGAGCACATGTCATGGCAACTGCAGTAAAGTTGTTTATGTCACAAAGTATTTAGTTATGATGTCCATACCTTCCATAGGCGCAGCTGAACCAGTAGCTGTCAACAACATAGCCAGTGAAGCGATTAGAAGATTTCTGTGTGAGGAAGAGGAAATGATAATACACAAGTCAATATCCAACAGGGTACTAAGAATTTTAGTTCTCACCAAATAGTCCATTATTTTAAAGGTTTCAAAACAGTACAAAAGGCATTAACAATACATTAGATCAAGAAATGTGTTTTGATTATACTGTTAAGAAAATTGGTACAATTTGACATTTTAAACTGAAATAAAACGTCTACGTTCAGCTCTAGTCCCTAAAAGTTCTGCAAGTCTGCCACATCCTAACACCAAGCAGCTAAGCTGCACGTATGTGAAAAGGTCTCTAGGGGGCAGGATTTCACACAGAATGCTTTGGACCAGGATGTAGTACGCTGCTTTCAGCATCCATGTAAACGAAATACTTCGACTAATGGATACATAGTACAAAAGGCTCAACACAAGTCCCAAAAGAAAATTAAAATATCCTCTTGCTACGTCATCTTCAACACAACCAGACCAAAAACTACCAGAGGCTTCATGTTCACAAGGCGCTGTAGTTCTGCTCCTCAAGCCTGGCTAAAGAAACCCGAATACACGCTCTTTACTACACAGGGACATGCTACTACACTCTCTTTAATACACAGGGACATGCTACTACACGCTCTTTACTACACAGGGACATGCTACTACACTCTCTTTAATACACAGGGACATGCTACTACACTCTCTTTAATACACAGGGACATGCTAATACACTGTCTTTAATACACAGGGACATGCTACTATACTCTCTTTAATACACAGGGACATGCTAATACACTCTCTTTATTACACAGGGACATGCTACTACACTCTCTTTAATACACAGGGACATGCTACTACACTCTCTTTAATACACAGGGACATGCTACTATACTCTTTAATACACAGGGACATGCTACTACACTCTCTTTAATACACAGGGACATGCTAATACACTCTCTTTAATACACAGGGACATGCTAATACACGCTCTTTAATACACAGGGACATGCTAATACACTCTCTTTAACACACAGGGACATGCTACTATACTCTTTAATACACAGGGACATGCTACTACACTCTCTTTAATACACAGGGACATGCTACTACACTCTCTTTAATACACAGGGACATGCTAATACACGCTCTTTAATACACAGGGACATGCTAATACACGCTCTTTAATACACAGGGACATGCTACTATACTCTTTAATACACAGGGACATGCTACTATACTCTCTTTAATACACAGGGACATGCTAAAACACATTCTTTAATACACAGAGGCATGCTAATACACTCTCTTTAATACAAAGGGACATGCTAAAACACTTTCTTTAATACACAGGGACATGCTAATACACTCTCTTTAATACACAGGGACATGCTAATGCACTCTCTTTAATACACAGGGACATGCTAATACACTCTCTTTAATACACAGGGACATGCTAAAACACTTTCTTTAATACACAGGGACTTGCTAATACACTCTCTTTAATACACAGGGACATGCTACTACACTCTCTTTAATACACAGGGACATGCTACTACACTCTCTTTAATACACAGGGACATGCTAATACACTCTTTAATACACAGGGACATGCTAATACACTCTAATACACAGAGGCATGCTAAAACACCTTCTTTAATACACAGAGGCATGCTAATACACTCTCTTTAATACACAGGAACATGCTAAAACACTTTCTTTAATACAGAGAGGCATGCTAATACACTCTCTTTAATACACAGGGACTTGCTAATACGCTCTTTAATACACAGGGACATACTACTACACTCTCTTTAATACACAGGGACATGCTAATACACTCTGTTTAATACACAAGGACATGCTAATACACTCTCTTTAATACACAGGGACATGCTACTACACTCTTTAATACACAGGGACATGCTAATACACTCTCTTTAATACACAGGGACATGCTAATACACTCTCTTTAATACACAGGGACATGCTAATACACTCTCTTTAATACACAGAGGCATGCTACTACACTCTAATACACAGGGACATGCTACTACACTCTCTTTAATACACAGGGACATGCTAATACACTCTCTTTAATACACAGGGACATGCTAAAACACCTTCTTTAATACACAGAGGCATGCTAATACACTCTTTAATACACAGGGACATGTTAAAAAACTTTCTTTAATACACAGAGGCATGCTACAAAATCTTCTTTAATACACAGGGACATGCTAATACATTTTCTTTAATATACAGAGGCATGCTAATACACTCTCTAATATACAGAGGCATGCTACAACACCTTTAATACACAGAGGCATGCTAATACACTTTCTTTAATACACAGAGGCATGCTAAAACACTTTCTTTTATAGACAGAGGCATGCCAAAACACTTTCTTTAATACACAGGGACATGCTAATACACTTTCTTTAATACACAGAGGCATGCTAAAACACTTTCTTTAATACACAGAGGCATGCTAAAACACTTTCTTTAAACATCACACAACAATAAAAGTAGTGTGTGGGTTTTGTTTCTGAGCGATGCTCGGTTATTTTTCTAGCACGCTCTGTTAGAGAGTAGAGTGCAAAGTAAAGGTGAGCAGAGCCGTAGGCTCCAAGTCTTACCGCGGTAGCATCTTTGGTTGGCTGTGGCTGATGAACACACATCCAGCAGCAGGCAGCAAATAATACAGGACAGAACGAGACTGAAAGCCCAGAACTCACACAGCAACTACTTTATAGTCTGAAGTGGGAGGGGGCTGGACCTGCCACACAACCTTCCCCCACTACCTGATACTGCTGCTACTACTACTACTACTACTGATATCATGACCACACAACCCTCCCCCACTACTTGACACTGCTACTACTACTAGTGATATCATGACCACACAACCTTCCCCCACTACCTGATACTGCTACTACTACTACTGATACCATGACCACACAACCCTCCCCCACTACCTGACACTGCTACTACTACTAGTGATATCATGACCACACAACCTTCCCCCACTACCTGATACTGCTGCTACTACTACTGATACCATGACCACACAACCCTCCCCCACTACCTGATACTGCTGCTACTACTAGTGATAGCATGACCACACAACCCTCCTCCACTACCTGATACTGCTACTACTACTACTGATACCATGACCACACAACCCTCCCCCACTACCTGATACTGCTGCTACTACTACTGATACCATGACCACACAACCCTCCCCCACTACCTGATACTGCTACTACCACTACTGATACCATGACCACACAACCCTCCCCCACTACCTGATACTGCTACTACCACTACTGATACCATGACCACACAACCTTCCCCCACTACCTGATACTGCTGCTACTACTACTACTACTGATATCATGACCACACAACCCTCCCCTGATACTGCTGCTACTACTACTGATACCATGACCACACAACCCTCCCCCACTACCTGACACTGCTACTACTACTAGTGATACCATGACCACACAACCCTCCCCCACTACCTGACACTGCTACTACTACTAGTGATACCATGACCACACAACCTTCCCCCACTACCTGATACTGCTGCTACTACTAGTGATACCATGACCACACAACCCTCCCCCACTACCTGATACTGCTACAACCACTACTGATACCATGACCACACAACCCTCCCCCACTACCTGATACTGCTGCTACTAGTACTACTACTACTACTACTACTGATACCATGACCACACAACCCCCCCCACTATCTGATACTGCTGCTACTAGTACTACTACTACTACTACTGCTGATATACCATGACCACACAACCCTCCCCCACTACCTGATACTGCTGCTACTACTACTACTACTACTACTACTACGGATACCATGCCCACACAACCCTTCCCCACTACCTGATACTGCTGCTACTACTACCTTGACCACACAGCCCATCTCCACTACCTGATACTGCTGCTGCTACTACTACTACTGACACTATGACCACACAACCTTCCCCCACTACCTGATACTGCTGCTACTAGTACTACTCCTACTACTGATATACCATGACCACACAACCTCCCCCACTACCTGATACTGCTGCTGCTACTACTACTACTGATACCGTGCCCACACAACCCTCCCACACTACCTGATACTGCTGCTACTACTACCTTGACCACACAGCCCATCCCCACTACCTGATACTGCTGCTGCTACTACTACTACTGACACTATGACCACACAACCTTCCCCCACTACCTGATACTGCTGCTACTAGTACTACTCCTACTGTTCCTACTACTGATATACCATGACCACACAACCTCCCCCACTACCTGATACTGCTGCTGCTACTACTACTACTACTACTGATACCATGCCCACACAACCCTCCCACACTACCTGATACTGCTGCTACTACTACCTTGACCACACAACCCTCCCCCACTACCTGATACTGCTGCTACTACTACTACTGATATCTTGACCACACAGCCCTCCCACACAACCTGATACCGCTGCTACTACTACCTTGACCACACAGCCCTTCCCCACTACCTGATACTGCTGCTGCTACTACTACTACTGATACTATGACCACACAACCCTCCCCCACTACCTGATACAGCTGCTACTAATACTCCTCCTACTACTACTACTACTACTGATATACCATGACCACACAACCCTCCCCCACTACCTGATACTGCTGCTACTTCGACTAATGGATACATAGTACAAAACGCTCAACACAAGTCCCAAAAGAAAATTAAAATATCCTCTTGCTACGTCATCTTCAACACAACCAGACCAAAAACTACCAGAGGCTTCATGTTCACAAGGCGCTGTAGTTCTGCTCCTCAAGCCTGGCTAAAGAAACCCGAATACCTGATACTGCTGCTGCTACTACTACTACTGACACTATGACCACACAACCTTCCCCCACTACCTGATACTGCTGCTACTAGTACTACTCCTACTGTTCCTACTACTGATATACCATGACCACACAACCTCCCCCACTACCTGATACTGCTGCTGCTACTACTACTACTACTACTGATACCATGCCCACACAACCCTCCCACACTACCTGATACTGCTGCTACTACTACCTTGACCACACAACCCTCCCCCACTACCTGATACTGCTGCTACTACTACTACTGATACCTTGACCACACAGCCCTCCCACACAACCTGATACCGCTGCTACTACTACCTTGACCACACAGCCCTTCCCCACTACCTGATACTGCTGCTGCTACTACTACTACTGATACTATGACCACACAACCCCCCCCCCACTACCTGATACAGCTGCTACTAATACTACTCCTACTACTACTACTACTACTGATATACCATGACCACACAACCCTCCCCCACTACCTGATACTGCTGCTACTTCGACTACTACTACTACTGATACCATGCCCACACAACCCTCCCCCACTACCTGATACTGCTGCTACTAGTACTACTCCTACTACTACTACTACTGATATACCATGCCCACACAACCCTCCCCAACTACCTGATACTGCTGCTACTACTACTACTACTACTACTACTGATACCATGACCACACAACCCTCCCCCACTACCTGATACTGCTGCTACTACTACTACTTTTACTACTACTACTACTACTAATACCATGCCCACAGGCAGGGTTGGGTAGTAACGGATTACATGTAATCTGGATTATGTAATCAGTTTACAAAAATAACTATAATCAGACCAGATCACAATTGAAAAATGTGTAATTGGATTATAGTTACATTGTCAAGGATTACTTGATTACATTTTGATTATGTCTTTAAAGTGTGGCAATTTTAAAATCATGATTTAAAAAAAAAAAAACATATATATACAGTGCATCCGGAAAGTATTCACACCCCTTCACTTTCCCCACATGTTGTTATGTTACAGCCTTATTCCAAAATGGATTAAATTCCTTTTTTTTCTCCTCAATCTACACACAATACCCCATAATGACAAAGCAAAAAGGGTTTTGTAGAAATTTTTGCAAATTTATTAAAAATAAAAAACTGAAATATTGCATGTCCATAAGTATTCACACCCTTTACTCAGTACTTGGTTGAGGCACCCTTGGCAGCGATTACAGCCTCAAGTCTTCTTGGGTATGAAGCTACAAGCTTGGCACACCTATATTTGGGATATTTCTCCCATTCTTCTCTGCAGATCCTCTCCAGCTCTGTAAGGTTAGATGGGGAGCGTTGCTGCACAGCTATTTCCAGCCCTTTCCCGAGATGTCCAATGGGGTTCAAGTCTGGGCTCTGGCTGGGCCACTCAAGAACATTTACAGACTTGTCCCGAAGCCACTCCTTCGTTGTCTTGGCTGTGTGCTTAGGGTCGTTGTCGTGTTGAAAGGTAAACCTTCGCCCCAGTCTGAGGTCCTGAGCGCTCTGGAGCAGGTTTTCATCAAGAATCTCTCTGTACTTTGCTCCATCCATCTTTCCCTCGATCCTGACTAGTCTCCCAGTTCCTGCCGCTGAAGAACATCCCCAGAGCATGATGCTGCCACCACCATGCTTCACTGTAGGGATGGTATTAGCAAGGGGATGAGAGGTGCCTGGTTTCCTCCAGACGTGACGTTTGGCATTCAGGCCAAGGAGTTCAATCTTGGTTTCATCAGACCAGAGAATCTTGTTTCTCATGGTCTGAGAGTCCTTTAGGTGCTTTCTGGCAAACTCCAAGCGGGCTGTCATGTGCCTTTTACTGAGCAGAGGCTTCCGTCTGGCCACTCTACCATAAAGGCCTGATTGGTGGAGTGCTGCAGAGATGGTTGTCCTTCTGGAAGGTTCTCCCATCTCCACAGAGGAACGCTGGAGCTCTGTCAGAGTGACCATCGGGTTCTTGGTCACCTCCCTGACCAAGGCCCTTCTCCCCCGATTGCTCAGTTTGGCTGGGCGGCCAGCTCTAGGAAGAGTCCTGGTGGATCCAAACTTCTTCCATTTACGAATGATGGAGACCACTGTGCTCTTCGAGACCTTCAAAACTGTAGACATTTTTTTAACCCTTCGTCAGATCTGTGCCTCGATACAATTCTGTCTCGGAGGTCCACAGACAATTCCTTTGACTTCATGGCTTGGTTTCTGCTCTGACATGCACTGTCAACAGTGGGACCTTATATAGACAGGTGTGTGCCTTTCCAAATCATGCCCGATCAATTGAATTTACTACAGGTGGACTCCAATCAAGATGTAGAAACATCTCAAGGATGATCTGTGGAAACAGGATGAACCCGAGTTCAATTTTGAGTGTCATAGCAAAGGGTGTGAATACTTATGTACATGCAATATTTCAGTTTTTTATTTTTAATAAATTTGCAAACATTTCTACAAAACGTTTTACGCTTTGTCATTATGGGGTATTGTGTGTAGATTGATGAGAAAAAAAGAATTTAATCCATTTTGGAATAAGTCTGTAACATAACAACATGTGGGGAAAGTGAAGGGGTGTGAATACTTTCCGGATGCACTGTATAATAACCAATGCTATTGACTTATTAAATGGTGCGACATAATATGGAGGGAACCCAAGCAGCTCTGTCTGTATACCCATTAAAGGTCACTACTCAACCAGTGGCCTGGCTTGTTTCTTGTATGCAACAGGCAGAACCATTACGTTCATACGTTGAGTCAAGATGGAAGGTGCATGCAGCAGCGGTCCATCAGCACCAAAACTAGCATTATATTCCTGGCAATATCACCATCACTTGCAGTTAAAAAATGTGCACAACAACAATATTTATGTCGAGTTCAAATACAGGTGCTGTCATCAGCAAAGACATCAACGTCAACCCGAAGAAACACCTGGAGGTACGTTTCCCTCTCATTTAGCTAACGTTAGTAAAGGGATGGGTTTAGTGTTTTGATAAAGAATGTTGTTTAAAACCATTTCAGTGCTCATAAGCACATTTGCGTCTGCAGCATCAGTATTAATAATCGTAGTTATGCCTTAGCTCACTAGGTAACATATAATACTGTAGCGAATTCGGGGGGCAGTCTGGGAGATCGTCACCACAGCCGGGACGTGAACCCGTGTCCCCCACTCTGCAAGCGACAACGTTAACCAGTCGACTAAAGGGTCCGACCCTAAGTCAAGGGCCAACGTGTCTACTTATCCATGTATGTTACAATACCAAGTAAATCCGAAAAAAATACAGATATTGGATTTTGAAAATATTGACCTTGCCATGCATAGTGTTACCCAGTACTATTGTATGGAGTCTGAGCACTCCTGTTGCTAGCTGTAGTCTGCTGTACTGTGTGCAATTTTCCATTGTTTTCCTGTCGAAATAGAATGTGGATGCCTTTGATCACTCATTTCCACTGTAGTTAGCTAACTAGCTGGCTAGCTAAACTGAACACATGACAAGTTGAGGTTAGAAAATGACAGAGGTGGAAAAAGTACTGAAATATTGTAATTAAGTAAAAGTATCTTTACTTTACTGAAATTATACTTAAGTAAAAGTAAATGTACCCATCTAAAAATCTACTCGAGTTAAAGTAAAAAGTAGTTAATTTAAAATTTACTTTGAGTAAAAGTTACTTAGTTACTTTCAACAACTTGATGGAGGTCACTCCTCCTTGTGTAAAAAAGGACAACGAGTCACAAATCCAGTCCAATATAGTTGTTTTAATCAACTTTTAGTCTGCATAATAATTAGGATCTTTCAGGGGGTATAATGTGCAAACTTTGTTCAGACTACCCCATAAAACATTTTCAAGTACAAGTGGCATAAGTTGTGAATTCTATGAGCCATCTTTTTTCTTCACTGACAAATGCTACAGTTATACTGCAAATTAAAGCCACTAAAGCAGACTTTCTAAATGACACATGAAACTTAAATAAACCAAACTCAAAGTGTCCGGGATACTCACAATGTTTTAAAGAAAACTGAGCAATTCCTTAGTAACACAATGCTCTTCCTTCCTTTTATAGAAAATATAATTGACAAATGAACTGCATAATGTTTACAACTCGAGAGGTATAATGTGCAAACTTTGTTCAGACCACCCCATAAAACATTTTCAAGCACAATAAGTGGCACAAATTCTGAATTCTACGATCTGCTTTTCTTCACCTCAAACACTACACTGCAAATCAAGGCCACTGGAAAGAAAAGAAAACCAATATCAAGTATAGGGGGCACTCAAAATGTTGAGCATTTCCTTAATAATAAACTGTGCTCTTTTTCCTTTCTATAGAAAACATAAAACATATCAATTGTCTTAACTGACAAATGAGCACATTGATTGCTGATATAAGAAATGAAATAAAGTGCCCTGCCCCACAGAATACCCTGCACCACCGAATACTACAGCATTAGACTGTAAAGCTCTTGTTCAGTTTGAGCAGGAGTTGATTTTCAAAGTTTGTAGAGCTAATCCGTGCTCGCGTTGCTGTGAACAACAAACCAGCAGAGCTGAAAAGACGTTCACAGGCGGCTGAGGCCAGCAGGCTAGTGTTGAGTTTCAGGGACAATTTTTTTAAATTTGGAAAAGTGTTCAGCAGATCCATACATTCTGAGACACAGGCTAGGTAGCCTTCTAACTCCCCTGTACCCTCTGACCTTCTGGACTTCATCGTGGAGAAGAAATCCTCTTCATCTGATGAATGTCGTCCTTGTCCAACGTGCTCCACCTCTGTCTCAGCCATCTGGTCGAGGTGATGTCTGACATAGAGTAGACCTGTTGAATGACAAACAACATCTCTGGCAATTAAGCAATGATATATCTGCCATTATAGTGCTACAAACAGCTACAACTTCAGATGACAGACCTACAATATAGTCTTCTGTATTATAATGTTATTACCATTTATTTGTTGGTAGAAAACAAATGAACAGGACTAAAATAAACTATTGATCAGTATGATATTAAAAAATTAAATCATACCTGCTTCTATGATATCAGCTTTCTCAGTCCAGCCAGTCTTAAATTTTGGTAAAAGGATTGCTGCAGAGATCAGTTCAGGGTCCTCCATCATCATCACTCCAAAGAGCTTTTGGACACCATGCGGAACTGCTCTGATGAGTGGCAGACATCTTGGTGGACGCTTCCTGCCTTATCAGTTTTGACCGTAATTCAAAGATCAGTGGGAGAAGCCACCCCAAGTGTGTGTTGGTCTCTGACTGAAGAATGTTTAAGGCCTTTACCACTGGTCTCATCACAGAGCAGAACTCGGTCAGGAAAGCAATTTCTGCCTAACTCAACCTGTGCAAGATAAATAAAACACATAAAACTGTTAACAAATTTCTTACAGGAAGGATTTGGATTTTGCAGCCAAGTACAACAAAATATACTGTGGTATCAGCACTGTTTTCTATTGATCATGAATTATAACAAATGTTATGTTACAAATGCTAATTAATTAAATATCAGTACTTTTCAAATGCAAAGAAAAACTCACATTTTCAGTTTGAATTTTTCACAGACAATCCTAATGGCATCCTTCCCTTTTTCTTGTATAATCTGTATGATTCTGTCCACAGCCATGTATGTTGAGCTCCATCGCGTATTATTGGGTCGGATGAGCTGAAGACAACATTTATCTTCCACAACTTCTGCTGCCATGTGTGAGCGACCTGACTTATTCCACATGGCTTGGCATTTCCCAAATGCGGCACGTGACAGCCTCTTGTAGGTGTCGTTCTTCTGTTCTGCAATGTCAGCATCTGTTGTGGCAACCAAGTTCAATAAGTGGTACGCACATCTTTGATTTGTGGGAAGCTGGAACTCAAGGCTGTTATCTTGCTCTAGGATGCTGAATGTGTCTTGGTATTTGCTATCAAATTCATCTGGACAATCTTGGTCTGTATCTGACTCTGCATCCTCAGATTGGCTCTGCTCACCAAAAACACTGAATGCTTTAACGAAGTTTGAGCCACTATCCGTGGTAGTTCTAACCACTTTCCCCCGTATTCTATAGTCGCAGTGTATATCATCCAGGGCATCTGCAAGTACATCAAAGGTGTGTGACCCTCTTAACCTCTTGCATGCCAGCACAGCAGATCTCCTCTCCAAGGTCTCCTCGTCAACCCAGTGACACGTGACACCTATATAGCTTTGTTGGTGTGCAGACCAACAATCTGTGGTAGTGGCAACGTAGTTGACATTAATAAGGTGCGATATCAATTTTGTCTTCATTTCACCGGCAGCGTCTGAGATTCTGTTCTTAAGTGTGGGTCTGGAGAGCACTTTGCATTGAGGATTCAGTGCTGCAACCAAGTCTTTAAATGCTGGTTGTTCAACCAAGGAGAAGGGGTGGTGATCTTCGCAAATAAGTCTGATAAGGATCCTGTCAACTGTCCCTTGAGACACGCGGATTGCACCACCCACCACAAATCTGGCACTTAATTTGGCCTGTTTGCCTGGTTGCTTGCTCTGCTTGCTTGTTCCTCCTTGCTCCTGCGCTGGCTTCCGTGCACATGCACTAAAATCAGCAAGTTTTGATGGATGCTTACTCTGTGAAGAATAAAGGTGCACAATAGTTAACATAGGCTAGGCACACTCATATTTAAGAAATAACAATTAAGAGATACATTTCCCATGGGGATGTAGGCCTATGACATTCTAAAGCCAGTTTATTACTACACCATAAATGCAGTCTATTCTATCTATGCAGTGTATTCTCTTAAATGAAATGACTTTTGTTGATGCATAACAGTGTAGGCTACTTGTTTCTATAGCCTACTTAATGCACTCCACTCTGTGACAGCAACCTGAGAATGTTGGGTGCTGTTTAGCTACTAGGCTACAATATAAAGTGCCTCCCTCTCCATATTTTAAACCATCATACCGTCCCTTTGTCTTTTAAACGTCACATTTAGTGAACATTTTCATAGGCCTGCAAAGCTTGCATTCCCAATCCAGCGGTAATGTTGAATGGCTATCGCTGTTCACCCAAAGCACATTACCGTGGTCTAAGCTACAGCTAACCCTAACCCAGGGGCTAGTCAATAATACAGGAATTAAGCTGATTCGTAAAGAGACCGATTGCAACTACAATCATGCACTTGTTATATTATTTCTGATTGTCCTCTCATAAAAACCAATTGGTATATGTTGGGTGATTAGTGCCATCTACTTCGCTTAAGACGTTAGCAATCAGAGTGGATGCTAGGCTAGGCCAAAGTAACTGATATCATGAAGGCACATTTTGCTTAATGGAGGAAGGTTTTAACTGACATTGTGATCTGTAGTGAGAGTAGGGTGCAGGTTGAGGAGAGCCTGGAGAGGTGGAGGTATGCACTGGAGAGAAGAGGAATGAAAGTCAGTAGGAGCAAGACGGAATACCTATGCGTGAATGAGAGAGAGGACAGTGGAATGGTCAGGATGCAAGGAGTGGAGGTGACAAAGGCGTGTGAGTTTAAATACTTGGGGTCAACTGTCCAAAGTAACGGGGAGTGCAGAAGAGAGGTGAAGAAGAGAGTGCAGTGACCGGGATGGCTCGGAAGAGTGGGGTGATTGGCCGGATGCAATTGGGAGGCAAAAAGAAAAAAAAGTCTTGTATGCTGTAATTGGAATGATTGTGGTTGGAATGACAGATGGTTTCAAGGTGGAGGTGGGATTACATCAAGGATCGGCTCTGAGTCCTGTCTTGTTTGCAATGGTGATGGACAGGTTGACGGACAACATCAGGCAGGAGTCTGCGTGGACTGTGATGTTTACGCATGACATTGTGATCTGTAGGGTGTGTAGGGTGCAGGTCAAGGAGAGCCTGGAGAGGCGGAGGTATGTACTGGAGAGAAGAGGAATGAAAGTCAGTAGGATACCTATGCATGAATGAGAGGGAGGACAGTGGAATGGTGAGGATGCAAGGAGTAGAGGTGACAAAGGTGTATGAGTTTAAATACTTGGGGTCAACTGTCCAAAGTAATGGGGAGTGAAGAAGAGAGTGCAGGCAGGGTGGAGAAGAGGGTCAGGAGTGATTTGTGACAGAGTCGTACCAGGAAGAGTTAAAGGGAAGGTTTACAAGATGGCTGTGAGACCAGCTATGTTATATGGTTTGGAGACAGTGGCACTGATGAAAAGACAGGAGGTGGCACTGCAGGTAGCAGCATTGAAGTTGCTAAGATTGTCAATGTGAGTGATGAAGAAGGACAGGATTAGGAAGGAGTATATGAGAGGGACAGCTTAGGTTGGACTTTTTGGAGACAAAGCAAGAGAGGCAAAATTGACATGGTCTTGACATGTGCGGAGGAGAGATGTTGGGTATATTGGGAGAAGGATGCTGAATATGGAGCTGCCAGGGAAGAGGAGAAGAGGAAGGCCAAAGAGGAGGTTTATGGACGTGGTGAGGGAGGACATGCAGGTGGCTGGTTTGACAGAGGAAGACGCAGAAGACAGGAAGAAATGGAAACGGATGATCCGCTGTGGCGCCACCTAACGGGAGCAGCCGAAAGTAGTAGTAGAGGAAGGTTTTAACTAAACAATAATTTATTGTAAATAACGTTTGGGATACACGGGCAAAAGCACAAATACTCTACTTACCGCCACATGCTTTCGCAGACTTGATGTGGGAGTTTTAAAAGCTGATAGCTCTGTCCGGCGGCGCAGGCACCTTTTGCATTGCATTATGAAGCTATTGCCTCGTTTGCGTTTGAACGCCAAGAGCTGGCCGAGATGTGGCCAAGGATTTCCTTGGCTTTCCGACGCATATCTCCCACGGGAATCCGATGCCTCGGCTTGACAATCACCACAGTCGTTGACATCGACCTCCTCCATGATCTCTATCTCTTGCTCGGCACCAGCCATCATCCAACGATACAACATTCCAGGGGGAATTCCGCGCGCGCGCGCGGCCGCGCAATTTCCTTTCGGGATCCATTGGCCTAGCCCCCCCCCCCTCCCCATTTCCTTTTTTACTCAGTAACTGGAGGGATTTCCATGGTAGTGAAGTAAAATACTTGGGTCAAAATGTACTTGAGTAAAAGTAAAATTACCTATTTCCAAAACTAAAAAAATTACAAAGTACTCAAAAAACCACTCAATTACAGTAACGTGAGTAAATGTAATTCGTTACTTTCCACCTCTGGAAAATGATGAAACTTTAGCCTATAGAGCGCGCTGTGAAGCTCGCCCACACTGTCCGTGCAACTCTTCGGGGGGAAGAAACGCGTTTTCACTGCTTTTTTGTTTTTTTTGTTTGTTTGTTTTGTTAATGATGTTAATGTTTTGTAAGCTGCTTGGGACAAAAGCGCCTGCTAAACAGCCTACTCAGCTGTAACAGTAATATCATCCGATGATTTGACTCAACAATAGTTCGAATGTCAGTCACAGCAACTCAGTTACTGAATGGTAAAAAGTGTCCCCAACCCTAACTGATGCCAATGAATTGTCTTATCTAAGCGCTATGAGTTTTAATATAAGGGCAATTGCCTACCTGTCAGAAGTAGCCTAACTTATGAACAATTTTTCAATTAGTTCAAAAGTAATAAGATAAAGCATATTTTTTCTAATGATTTCTGATCAAACAATGAAAATAACTTTCGAGTGAAGATTGTATTTTTGTTTCAGTTTTTCCCTTCCATGCATTTTCAGAGAAAACATGCTGGGGAATTTGTGAAGAGCACACAGAGACTTCAGGACCGAGCAGATCAACTCACGGAGAGCCAGAAGCGAAACAAGCAAGGATTGAACAATTTGTGAATAATATTTCCCAAACCAAAGTAAATTCCCTTGTCTTCAGTTTCATTGTGGATGGTGTCCAGGCATTCTCTCTATTGGAACAGCCTGCGTTTAGGAAACTAATTGAGGGCATAAGTGGGGGAAAGACTGTAATGACCCAAAACACACTGATGGCTAGGCTTGAAAAGGCATAAACACTCATGAAAGAGGAGCTTAAAACAAAGCTAGGAAAAGTGCATGCAGTGTGCACAACAGCTGATATGTGGACAGCTTCCAATTGGAGCTTTTTTGGGATGACTTGCCATCGGATCGAGGGCGATGAGCTGGAGAGGAAATCAGCAGCACTTGCCTGTGCAAGGATTAAAGGCAGACACACATATGACATTGTTGATGCTAAGATACATGAGATTCACGTGGCTTACAATATTGAAAATAAAATCAAAGCTACTGTCACAGATAATGGCAGCAATTTTGTTAAAGCATTCAAAGAGTTTTCAACAGCAAGTGATGACCACGATGAGGTGGACGACCAAGTTGATTTTCAGGATATGGATGCTGTTCTTGCTGAAGAGACAGATGAACACTTGCATCTATTTCTACCACCCCACCAGAGATGTGCATCGCACACAATGAACCTGATAGCCTCCAAGGATCTTGTGAAAGCTTTGACACAGGGTCCAACGCGCAAAGTGTACTGCAGTGCAATGGCCAAATGCTCAGCATTATGGAACAAGGCCCACCGATCACCATTGGCTGCTGAAGCTGTGGAAGACATAGGAAAAATTAAACTCATTGTTCCATGTGTTACCCGCTGGAACTCAGAGTATAATGCAGTGCAAAAAATTGTGTCTTTAAGTGAGGCACAACTGGGGGAGGTTTGTGACCGCCTGAATATTGCCAGGAGGCACTCCCATGAGACTGCCTTCTTGAAAGAATATGCTGAAGTCTTGAAGCCACTCGCCTTCGCTCTGGACCTTCTGCAAGGAGAAAATAAATGCTTCTATTGACTGCTCATACCCACACTACTTACTCTGAAGAAGAAGTTATGTGAGAAGAGAGCAGCAACATGCTTTTTCTCTGATGTCATAGGCACCATCCTGGCAGCAATAGACATATGCTTTGCCCAGTTGTTTAACAATCAGGATGCAAAATTGGCAACAGCAACTATGCCACAGTTCCGTTTGTGGTGGCTGGAAGAAGCTGAATGAGAGGAAATGCGTGCATTGTTGGTATCAGAGGCAACCTGCCTGGATCCAGGTGATGATGCTCAGTCTGACAGCAGTCCGACTTCAACATGGTCAGATGAGGGTTTCTTCAGTTATGGACCTGGAAACTCTTATGTCAAAGGCGGTGTTGCTGATGAAGTCCGGAAGTATTTAAAGTCTCTGGACTGCCTTAATGAGCTTCCTTAAATCCAACACCATCTTGCCCTCGAGTGCACCTGTCGAACGGCTCTTCAGCCAGGGTGGCAACATCTTTACCCCCCAGAAGAACTGCTTGACAGATGAACATTAGAACAAGTGCTCCTCTTGCGCTACAATGGCAAACTTATCCCTTCAGCCTTTGATTATGCTTAAACAAAAGAAAATATATAACAGTGCACCTGTTAATACTGGCATCTGTTTGTAAGGCTAAGTTGATTTCTAAATGCTGTATGTTCTACTGTATAAAAACAATATATTACTGTTTATACTACCCCTCTCAGGTTGCCAGTTTTGATAATGTTTTAATTTATTTTTTTAAGATTTATAGATAATGATAATGGAGTATTCATTCCTTTTTATTTACATTTAAAATGGAAGAAAGATTTTTGAGTAAGAACGCCTCTTGCACAAGTCTCGTAACAAGAAATGCTTTTTTTTGTTTGTTTTGTAAATGCAGAATATGATAAATGCATTTTATTTGCATTGAAAATGTTTTTGAAGTTTAGAGATTTAAAGAGTAAATTTGTGGAACTCAAAATGTTGCATCAATTTTTTAAGTATACGGTGCAATATTTTCAGTTTGATTTTAAAGTAATCCAAAAGTATTCAGATTAGATTGCATTATTTTTGTAATACAATGGATTACGTTACTGATTATAAAAATTGCCATGTAATTTGTATTCAGTAATTGACTACATTTCAAAGTAATCTGCCCCAACCCTGCCCACACAACCCTCCCCCACTACCTGATACTACTGCTACTACTACTACTACTGATACCATGACCGCACAACCCTTCCCCACTACCTCATACTGCTACTACTACTGATACCATGCTGTAAAACCCTCCCCAACTACCTGATACTGCTGCTACTGCTACTACCATGACCACACAACCCTCCCCCACATTACATTACAGTCATTTAGCCGACGCTTTTATCCAAAGCGACTTACAATAAGTGCATTTAACATAGGAAATCAGGAGAATTACTAGTCATCAGAGGTTACAAGTGCATTTAAACTGGATGCGAGCAGCTACCGAGAGCCAGTGTAGGGACATGAGAAGGGGAGGTGTGTGGCAGAACTTAGGGCGGTTGAACACCAGACGAGCTGCAGCTTTCTGAACAAGCTCCGGAGGTCTGATGGCCGACGCCGAGGCACCAGCAAGGAGGGAGTTGCTGTAGTCCAGCCGGGAGATGACCAGAGCCTGGATGAGCACCTGTGCCGTCTCGTCGGTGAGGAATGGGTGAATCCTCCTGATGTTATAGAGGAGAAATCTGCAGGAGCGAGCAACCGATGCAACGTTTGCTGCAAATGACAGTTGGTCGTCCAGGATCACACCCAGATTCCTCACAGTCCGAGTTGGCATCACCACGGTGCTGTCAAAGGTAATGGCCAGGTCTCGGTGCGGGCAACCTTTCCCCGAGATGAACATCAGCTCTGTCTTATCCAGATTGAGCTTCAGGTGGTGTGTCGCCATCCACTCCGAGATGCCAGTCAAGCACGGAGCATTCTTGAAGGCAGATGGAAAGCATCCTGCCTGGAGGGAGGAGTTGATGAAGTCGGTTAGATAGGGAAGGAGTTTAGGTGCTATAGACTGAAGAAGAGGTGAGGGGACCGGGTCAAGGGAGCATGTGGTGGGGCGACTGGATGTGATGAGATTTAGAACCTCATCGGGGGAGAGGGGAGCGAGGTGGGATAGGGTGGGAAGTGGAGAGCTGAGGGAGGATGCAGAGGGTGGGATAGTGCAAGGATCGCTAACCGGATGGTGAGAAAAGGAGAATCTGATGTCATTTACGTTCTTGTCAAAGAAGTTAGCGAAGTCATCAGGGAGCAGGGAGGAAGTAGGAGGAGGAGGTATGGGGTTGAGGAAGTGTAGAGAAGGTTTCAGAGAGTTTCTTAGGATCAGAGGCAGAGGATAGGATTTTAGAGCGATAGAAGGAAGCTTTAGCAGCAGAAAGGGAGGAGGAGAAAGTGGAAAGAAGAGATTGGAAGTTGAGAAGGTCCTCTGGGAGTTTGACTTTTCTCCATTTGCGCTCTGCCACTCTCAGGCTCCACCTGTCAGTACGTACTGAGTCGGACAGCCAAGGGGCAGGTGGAGTTGGGCTTGCAGGCCTGGAGGTGAGGGGAGAGAGGTTGCCCAGAAAAGAGGAGAGGGTAGAGAGAAGAAGATCAGTAGCAGTGTCAGGGGCTAGGAGAGAGAAAGGTTCAGGTGTAGGGAGGATAGAGGTAACAGAGGAAGAAAGATCAGTGGTGGAGAGAGCGCGGAGGTGTCTACAGGTGGAAACTATGTGGGTAGGGGGAGGGGCCGAGGGAGTTGACCCCAATAGTGGTCACAGAGCTGGAGGGGAGTAACAGAGAAATTGGAAATAGGACAGTGTCTAGTAAAGATAAGGTCCAGCTGGTTGCCAGCCTTGTGGGTAGGAGGAGAGGGTGAGAGGTGAAGGTCAAAGGAGGAGGGGAAAGAGAGAAGAGGATCTAGCTTGTTAGTGTGGATGTTGAGTTCACCGAGAAGGATAAGTGCAAAGTCATCAACAGGGAAGTTTGAGACAAGTGTGTCAAGCTCCTCCAGAAACTCACCAAGGGGGCCTGGTGGGCGGTACACAACCACGAGTGTGACTTTGACTGGATAAGAGACAGTAACAGCATGAAATTCAAAAGAGGGTGGAGAAAATTGTGGAATGGAAACGAGAGCATTTCCATTTCAGGGAGATTAGCAGGCCAGTTCCATCACCTCGCCTCCCAGCTCTGGGAGTGTGAGAAAGAGTACACATCAGACAGAGCTGCGGGTGTGGTAGTGTTTTCTGGCATGATCCAGGTCTCAGATAGAGCAAGAAAGTTGAGGGAGAGCAAGGATGCGTAGCCTGAGATAAACTCAGCTTTCAGCACAGCAGACTGGCAATTCCAGAGCCCTCCCGTCACCACTTGCTCAACGTGAGTGGAGAGAGTGGGATAGATGAGATTGGTAGGATCACAGCGCCTAGGAATGACCCAACGTCTATGCCAGCCCCGGGAAGACGAAAGGACAGGAATGCGAAGGAAACACAGCAGTCCTTGCTAGACGAAGTCTTGGCTTGAAACAGTCGCGTTTGCCTTTGTTCACTCTTGCCTTTGTTCAACCTAAGCTTGTTTGCTCTTGGCTTAGCAGCAGTGATTTAAATAAAACTGATTGCTAATTGTCTGCCAGGAGTGCAGGCCACACCCTGGCCACTTAACAACCAATTGGCCAAAGAGGTACACTGAAAATAGGCCTATTTCCCAGAAACTGGTCACTTATGTAAAACTCTATCAAACCTCACACAATAATATTAAAACTGCAAACAGCAAGTTTCCAAGGAATATATTTATAAGCTAAAAGGATAACTAAGTCAAAACAGCTAGGCAACAAGAAATATTTAAGGACACACTAGGTGAAACACAGCTACAGCTAGAATAAGATCCCACTAGTTCCCCCTAGGACCCAACAGCAGATGTATAGAGAAAGGACTAATACTCAAGTAGCTGCAGTAAGACTAGTAGCAGCTCGTTAAGCAAGAAAGATGATACTCACTCTATTCTAGATGAACCAGCAATTCAGAATCACTCAAGAAGTTAAAATGCACACTAGTGTGTTATGATGTACACTACTGTGATATCATTTACACCAGTGTGTTATCATGTATACTAGTGTGTTACCGTTTACACCGGTGTGTTATCATGTACACTACTGTGTTATCATTTACACCAGTGTGTTATCATGTACACTACTGTGATATCATTTACACCAGTGTGTTATCATGTATACTAGTGTGTTACCGTTTACACCGGTGTGTTATCATGTACACTACTGTGTTATCATTTACACCAGTGTGTTATCATGTACACTACTGTGATATCATTTATACCAGTGTGTTATCATGTATACTAGTGTGTTACCGTTTACACCAGTGTGTTATCATTTACACTAGTGTGTTACCGTTTACACCAGTGTGTTATCATGTATACTAGTGTGTTATCATGTATACTAGTGTGTTACCGTTTACACCGGTGTGTTATCATGTACACTACTGTGATATCATTTACACCAGTGTGTTATCATGTATACTGGTGTGTTACCGTTTACACCAGTGTGTTATCATGTATACTACTGTGTTATCATTTACACCATTGTGTTATCATGTATGCTAGTGTGTTACCGTTTACACCGGTGTGTTATCATGTATACTAGTGTGTTACCGTTTACACCAGTGTGTTATCATGTATACTACTGTGTTATCATTTACACCAGTGTGTTATCATGTATGCTAGTGTGTTACCGTTTACACCGGTGTGTTATCATGTACACTACTGTGATATCATTTACACCAGTGTGTTATCATGTACACTAGTGTGTTACCGTTTACACCAGTGTGTTATCGTGTATACTAGTGTGTTACCGTTTACACTAGTGTGTTATCATGTATCCTAGTGTGTTACCGTTTACACCAGTGTGTTATCATGTATACTACTGTGTTATCATTTACACCAGTGTGTTATAATTTACACTAGTGTATTATCATGTACACTACTGTGTTATCATTTACACCAGTGTGTTGTCATGTGTACTAGTGTATTATCATGTACACTATTGTGTTATCATTTACACCAGTGTGTTATCATGTGTACTAGTGTGTTTTCATGTATTCTAGTGTGTTATCATGGGTACTAGTGTGTTATCATGTGTACTAGTGGTTTATCATGTGTACTAGTGTGTAGTCATGTATACTAGTGTGTTATCATGTGTACTAGTGTGTTATCATTTACACTAGTGTGTTATCATGTATACTACTGTGTTATCATAGTGTGTTATCATGTATACTAGTGTATTATCATGTATAGTAGTGTGTTATCATGTGTACTAGTATGTAGTCATGCATACTAGTGTGTTATCATGTGTACTAGTGTATTATGATGTGCACTAGTGTGTTATCATGTGTACTAGTGTGTTATCATGTGTACTAGTGTGTTTTCATGTATTCTAGTGTGTTATCATGGGTACTAGTGTTTTATCATGTGTACTAGTGTGTTATCATGTGTACTAGTATTTTATCCTGTGTACTAGTGTGTAGTCATGTATACTACTTTGTTATCATGTGTACTAGTGTGTTGTCATGGGTACTAGTGTATTATGGTGTGTACTAGTGTATCATGATGTGCACTAGTGTGTTATCATGTGTACTAGTGTGTAGTCATGTATACAAGTGTTTTATCATGTGTACTAGTGTCTAGTCATGTATACTAGTGTGTTATCATGTGTATTAGTGTATTAAAGTGTGTACTAGTGTATTATCGTGTGCAGTAGTTTGTTATCATGTGTACTAGCGTATTGTCATGTGTACTAGTGTGTTATCATATATTCTAGTGTGTTATCATGTGTACAAGTGTGTTATCATGTGTACTGGCGTTTTATCATGTGTACTAGTTTGTACTCATGTATACTAGTGTGTTATCATGTGTACTAGTGTGTAGTCAAGTATACAAGAGTTTTATCTTGTGTAGTAGTGTGTAGTCATGTGTATTCTGATGTGTACTAGTGTATTATGATGTGCACTAGTGTGTTGTAATATGTACTAGTGTGTTATCATGTATACTAATGTGTTGTATTGTACACTAGTGCGTTATCATGTATACTAGTGTTGTCATGTGTACTAGTGTGTTGTCACGTGTACTAGTACACGTGTACTAGTATTTTGTCAAGTGTACTAGTGTGTTATCATGTGTACTCTTGTGTTATCATGTGTACTAGTGTGTCATCATTTACACTAGTGTGTTATCATGTGTACTAGTGTGTTATCATTTACACTAGTGTGTTATCATATATACTACTGTGTTATCATAGTGTTATCATGTACATTAGTGTGTAGTCATGTATACTAGTGTTTTATCGTGTGTACTACTGTATTATGATGTATACTAGTGTGTTATTATGTGCACTAGTGTGTTATCATGTGTACTAGTGTGTTATCATGTGTACTAGTGTTTTGTCATTTGTACTAGTGTGTAGTCATGTATACTATTGTGTTATAATGTGTACTAGTGTGTTATCATGTGTACTATTGTGTTATCATGTGTACTGGCGTTTTATCATGTGTACTGGCGTTTTATCATGTGTACTACTTTGTACTCATGTATACCAGTGTGTTATCATGTGTACTAGTGTGTTTTCATGTATTCTAGTGTGTTATCATGTATACTATTGTGTTATCATGTGTACTAGTGTGTTATCATGTGTACTATTGTGTTATCAAGTTTACTAGTGTGTTATCATGTGTACTGGCGTTTTGTCATGTGTACTGGCGTTTTATCATGTGTACTAGTTTGTACTCATGTATACTAGTGTGTTATCATGTGTACTAGTGTATTATGATGTGTAGTAGTGTGTTATCATATATACTAGTGTGTTATCACGTGTACTAGTGTGTTATCATGTGTACTAGTGGGTAGTCATGTATACAAGAGTTTTATCTTGTGTAGTAGTGTGTAGTCATGTATACCAGTATGTTATCATGTGTACTAGTGTGTTTTCATGTATTCTAGTGTGTTATCATGTATACTATTGTGTTATCATGTGTACTAGTGTGTTATCATGTGTACTATTGTGTTATCATGTGCACTAGTGTGTTATCATGTGTACTAGTGTGTTATCATGTGTACTAGTGTTTTGTCATTTGTACTAGTGTGTAGTCATGTATACTATTGTGTTATCATGTGTACTAGTGTGTTATCATGTGTACTATTGTGTTATCATGTGTACTGGCGTTTTATCATGTGTACTGGCGTTTTATCATGTGTACTAGTTTGTACTCATGTATACTAGTGTGTTATCATCTGCACTAGTGTGTTATCATGTGTACTAGTGTGTAGTCATGTATACAAGAGTTTTATCTTGTGTTGTACTGTGTAGTCATGTATACCAGGATGTTGTCATGTGTACTAGTGTGTTATCATCTGTACTAGTGTGTTATCATATATTCTAGTGTGTTATCATGTGTACAAGTGTGTTATCATGTGTACTAGTTTGTACTCATGTATACTAGTGTGTTATCATGTGTACTAGTGTGTTATCATGTATACTAGTGTGTTATCATGTGTACTAGTGTATTATGATGTGTACTAGTGTGTTGTCATATATACTAGTGTGTTATCGTGTGTACTAGTGGGTAGTCATGTATACAAGAGTTTTATCTTGTGTACTAAGTAGTGTGTAGTCATGTATACCAGTATGTTATCATTTGTACTAGTGTGTTATCATTTGTACTTGTGTGTTTTCATGTATTCTAGTGTGTTATCATGGGTACTAGTGTTTTATCATGTGTACTAGTGTGTTATCATGTGTGTTTGTGTTTTATCATGTGTACTGGTGTGTATTCATGTATACTATTGTGTTATCATGTGTACTAGTGTATTATGATGTGCACTAGTGTGTTATCATATACACGAGTGTGTTATCATGTGTACACGTGTGTTATAATGTGTACTAGCGTTTTATCATGTGTACTAGTTTTTACACATGTATTCTAGTGTGTTATCATGTGTACTAGTGTATTATGATGTCTAGTAGTGTGTTGTCATATATACTCGTGTGTTATCATGTGTACTAGTGTGTAGTCATGTATACAAGAGTTTAATCCTGTGTAGTAGTGTGTAGTCATGTATACCAGTATGTTCTCATGTGTACTAGTGTGTTCTCATGTGTACTAGTGTGTAATCATGTATACTAGTATTTTATCATGTGTACTAGTGTGTTGTCATGTGTACTAGTGTGTTATCATGTGTACCAGTGTGTTGTCATGTGTACTAGTGTATTATGATGTGTACTAGCGTATTTTGATGTTTACTAGTGTGTTATCATGTCTACTAGTGTGTTGTCATATATACTAGTGTGTTATCATGTGTACTAGTGTGTAGTCATGTATACTAGGGTTTTATCATGGGTACTAGTGTGTAGTTATGTATACTAGTGTGTTATCATGTATAGTAGTGTGTAATTATGTGTACTAGTGTGTTATCATTTGTACTAGTGTGTATTCCTGTATAGTAATGTGTTATCATGTGTACTAGTGTGTTATCATGTTTAGTAGTGTGTTGTCGTGTGTATTCGTCTATTATGATGTGTACTAGTATATTATGATGTACACTAGTGTGTTACCATGTCTACTAGTGTGTTATCATGTGTACTAGTGTGTAGTCATGTATACAAGTGTTTTATTATGTGTAATAGTGTGCAGTCATGTATGCTAGTGTGTTATCATGTGTACTAGTGTATTATGGTGTGTACTAGAGTATTATGATGTGCACTAGATTGTCATCATGTGTACTTGTGTTTTATCGTGTGTACTAGTGTGTCATCATGTGTACGAGTGTGTTATCATGTATAGTAGTCTGTTATATGTTTACTAGTGTGTAGTTATGTATACCAGTGTGTTATCATGTGTACTAGTGTATTATGACGTGCACTAGTGTGATATCATGTGTACTAGTGTATTATCATGTATAGTAGTGTGTTATCATGTGTGCTAGTGTGTAGTCATGTGTACTAGTGTGTTATCATGTGTACTAGTATGTTATCAAGTATAGTAGTGTGTTATCATGTGTACTAGTGTGTTATCATGTATAGTAGTGTACACATGTGTACTAGTGTGTAGTCATTTACACTAGTGTATTACCATGTATAGTAGTGTGCTATCATGTGTATTAGTGTGTTATCATGTGTGCTGGTGAGTTATCATGTGTACTAGTGTTTCATCGTTTGTGCTAGTATGTTCTCATGTGTACTAGTGTTCTCATGTGTACTAGTGTATTACGATGTGCACTAGTTTGTTGTCATGTGTAAGTGTCTTATGATGTGTACTAGAGTGTCATCATGTGTACTTGTGTTTTATCGTGTGTACTAGTGTGTTATCATGTGTACTAGCGTTTTATCATGTGTACTAGTGTGTAGTCATGTGTACTAGTGTGTTATCATGTATAGTAGTCTGTTATCATGGGTACTAGTGTGTAGTCATGTAAACTAGGGTTTTATCATGGGTACTAGTGTGTAGTCATGTATACTAGTGTGTTATCATGTGTACTAGCGTTTTATCATGTGTACTAGTGTGTAGTCATGTGTACTAGTGTGTTATCATGTATAGTAGTCTGTTATCATGGGTACTAGTGTGTAGTCATGTAAACTAGTGTGTTATCATGTGTACTAGCGTTTTATCATGTGTACTAGTGTGTAGTCATGTGTACTAGTGTGTTATCATGTATATTAGTCTGTTATCATGTGTACTAGTGTGTTATCATGTGTACTAGCGTTTTATCATTTGTACTAGTGTGTAGTCATGTATACTAGTGTTATCATGTGTACTAGTGTGTAGTCATGTGTACTAGTGTGTTATCATGTATAGTAGTCTGTTATCATGTGTACTAGTGTGTTATCATGTGTACTAGCGTTTTATCATTTGTACTAGTGTGTAGTCATGTATACTAGTGTTATCATGTGTACTAGTGTATTATGATGTGTACTAGTGTGTTATAATATGAGCTAGTGTGTTATCATGTGTACTAGTGTATTATGATGTGTACTAGCGTATTTTGATTTTTACTAGTGTGTTATCATGTGTACTTGTGTGTTGTCATATATACACTAGTGTGTTATCATGGGTACTAGTGTGTGGTCATGCATACTAGGGTTTTATCATGTGTACTAGTGTGTAGTCATGTATACTAGGGTTTTATCACGGGTACTAGTGTGTAGTCATGTATACTAGGGGTTTATCATGGGTACTAGTGTGTAGTCATGTAAACTAGGGTTTTATCGTGGGTACTAGTGTGTAGTCATGTATACTAGGATTTTATCATGGGTACTAGTGTGTAGTCATGTATACTAGGGTTTTATCATGGGTACTAGTGTGTAGTCATGTAAACTAGGGTTTTATCATGGGTACTAGTGTGTAGTCATGTATACTAGGGTTTTATCATGGGTACTAGTGTGTAGTCATGTAAACTAGGGTTTTATCATGGGTACTAGTGTGTAGTCATGTAAACTAGGGTTTTATCATGGGTACTAGTGTGTAGTCATGTATACTAGTTTGTTATCATGTTTGCTTACTTGCTTGCTGGTTGTCCATGGTGCCCGATGACGACCATCTTCTTCTATTTGTGGGTCCTTTGAGGACTCAGATAGCAGAAGATACCTGCGCAGCAGAGATGGTTTTTAAAGTGGCATGGGGGGTGGGGCGCTTCTCCCAACGCCACATGACTTGATTGTAGAGGAGATGGTTCTGATGGCAAGGGGGATCCCTAGACGACCGGCACCTCCACACAACTGCAGGAGGCTGCCGGAAATCCAGTTTTTCGGAAACCGCCTCGAAGCGTGCCGCCACAGCTTGCTTTTCTGTTGGGGTGAGCTCACTTAGCCTTATGTCTTCCAGACTCACCCACAAGGCGGCGGGGCAGTGGTTGATAGGTGCCAGGGCGTGTCCACCAGGGTGGGCCTGCACACCATATCTCTGGGGCCCCCTGCTGCTCCGAGATCCCCTGCCAAGTTAGCCTGGGGCCGCAAGACCCCAGTTACCACGTGTGGCCACGGGGAGGCCTGGCAGGAGTCTTGGTGAAGGAGAGGCTATGTACTGGCAAGGGAAGGGTTACACGCTAGGATGCCTCCCTATTCGCCACAAAGGCTAGCCAGCGGCAGCAAGCTAAGGGCAGGAGTCTTGGTGAAGGAGAGGCTATGTACTGGCAAGGGAAGGCTTACACGCTAGGATGCCTCCCTATTCGCCACAGAGGCTAGCCAGCGGCAGCAAGCTAAGGGCAGGAGTCTTGGTGAAGGAGAGGCTATGTACTGGCAAGGGAAGGCTTACACACTAGGATGCCTCCCTATTAGCCACAGAGGCTAGCTAGCGGCAGCAAGCTAAGGGCAGGAGTCTTGGTGAAGGAGAGGCTATGTACTGGCAAGGGAAGGGTTACACACTAGGATGCTGCCCTATTCGCCACAGAGGCTAGCCAGCGGCAGCAAGCTAAGGGCAGGAGTCTTGGTGAAGGAGAGGCTATGTACTGGCAAGGGAAGGCTTACACGCTAGCATGCTTCCCTATTCGCCACAGAGGCTAGCTAGCGGCAGCAAGCTAAGGGCAGGAAGGACACACGCGGGTTGGAAGAACACATGCACCTTCCCTCCAACTACACACTGCTGCACTAGACGCATCACAACACTCTGTGTGTATGTACACACACACACACTGTTATCATGTATAGTAGTGTGTAATCATGTGTACTAGTGTGTAGTCATGTATACGAATGTTTTATCATGTGTACTAGTGTGTTATCATGTATACTAGTGTGTTATCATGTTTAGTAGTGTGTTATCGTGTGTACTAGTGTGTTATCATGTGTACTGGTGTGTTATCATGTGTAGTAATGTGTTATCATTTGTTCTCATGTGTTATCTTGTGTACTTTTTTATCACGTGTACTGGTGTGTTATCATGTGTACTAGTTTTTCATCGTTTGTGCTAGTGTGTTGTCACGTGTACTAGTGTGTTATCGTGTGAACTAGTGTGTTATCATGTATAATAGTGTGTTATCATGTGTACTGGTGTGTTATCTTGTGTAGTAATGTGTTATCATTTGTTCTCATGTGTTATCTTGTGTACATTTTTATCATGTGTACTGGTGTGTTATCATGTATAGTAGTGTGTTATCATGTGTACTAGTGTGTAATCATGTACACTAGTGTATTATCATGTATAGTAGTGTGCTATCATGTGAACTGGTGTGTTATCATGTGTACTGGTGTGTTATCATGTGTACTAGTTTTTCATCATTTGTGCTAGTGTGTTGTCACGTGTACTAGTGTGTTATCATGTGAACTAGTGTGTTATCATGTATAGTAGTGTGTTATCATGTGTTCTCGTGTGTTATCATGTGTACTGTAGTGTTATCATATGTACTAGTGTGTTATCATGTATAGTAGTGTTATCATGTGTACTAGTGTGTAGTCATGTACACTAGTGTATTACCATTTATAGTAGTGTGCTATCATGTGTATTAGTGTGTTATCATGTGTACTGGTGTGTTATCATGTGTTCGCGTGTGTTATCTTGTGTACTTTTGTGTTATCATGTGTACTGGTGAGTTATCATGTGTACTAGTGTGTTATGATGTGCACTAGTTTGTTATCATGTGTACTAGTGTGTTATCATGTGTACTAGTGTATTATCATGTGTACTAGTGTGTTATGATGTGCACTAGTTTGTTATCATGTGTACTAGTGTATTATGATGTGTACTAGTGTGTTATCATGTGTACTAGTGTGTAGTCATGTATACAAGTGTTTTATCATGTGTACTAGTGTCTAGTCATGTATACTAGTGTGTTATCATGTGTATTAGTTTATTAAAGTGTGTACTAGTGTATTATCGTGTGCAGTAGTTTGTTATCATGTGTACTAGCGTATTGTCATGTGTACTAGTGTGTTATCATATATTCTAGTGTGTTATCATGTGTACAAGTGTGTTATCATGTGTACTAGTGTGTTATCATGTGTACTAGTGTGTTTTCATGTATTCTAGTGTGTTATCATGGGTACAAGTGTTTTATCATGTGTACTAGTGTGTTATCATGTGTACTAGTGTATTATGATGTGCACTAGTGTGTTATCATGTGTACTAGTGTGTTATCATGTGTACTAGTGTGTTTTCATGTATTCTAGTGTGTTATCATGGGTACAAGTGTTTTATCATGTGTACTAGTGTGTTATCATGTGTACTAGTATTTTATCCTGTGTACTAGTGTGTAGTCATGTATACTACTTTGTTATCATGTGTACTAGTGTGTTGTCATGGGTACTAGTGTATTATGGTGTGTACTAGTGTATCATGATGTGCACTAGTGTGTTATCATGTGTACTAGTGTATTATGATGTGCACTAGTGTGTTATCATGTGTACTAGTGTGTAGTCATGTATACAAGTGTTTTATCATGTGTACTAGTGTCTAGTCATGTATACTAGTGTGTTATCATGTGTATTAGTGTATTAAAGTGTGTACTAGTGTATTATCGTGTGCAGTAGTTTGTTATCATGTGTACTAGCGTATTGTCATGTGTACTAGTGTGTTATCATATATTCTAGTGTGTTATCATGTGTACAAGTGTGTTATCATGTGTACTGGCGTTTTATCATGTGTACTAGTTTGTACTCATGTATACTAGTGTGTTATCATGTGTACTAGTGTGTAGTCAAGTATACAAGAGTTTTATCTTGTGTAGTAGTGTGTAGTCATGTGTATTCTGATGTGTACTAGTGTATTATGATGTGCACTAGTGTGTTGTAATATGTACTAGTGTGTTATCATGTATACTAATGTGTTGTATTGTACACTAGTGCGTTATCATGTATACTAGTGTTGTCATGTGTACTAGTGTGTTGTCACGTGTACTAGTACACGTGTACTAGTATTTTGTCAAGTGTACTAGTGTGTTATCATGTGTACTCTTGTGTTATCATGTGTACTAGTGTGTCATCATTTACACTAGTGTGTTATCATGTGTACTAGTGTGTTATCATTTACACTAGTGTGTTATCATATATACTACTGTGTTATCATAGTGTTATCATGTACATTAGTGTGTAGTCATGTATACTAGTGTTTTATCGTGTGTACTACTGTATTATGATGTATACTAGTGTGTTATTATGTGCACTAGTGTGTTATCATGTGTACTAGTGTGTTATCATGTGTACTAGTGTTTTGTCATTTGTACTAGTGTGTAGTCATGTATACTATTGTGTTATCATGTGTACTAGTGTGTTATCATGTGTACTATTGTGTTATCATGTGTACTGGCGTTTTATCATGTGTACTGGCGTTTTATCATGTGTACTACTTTGTACTCATGTATACCAGTGTGTTATCATGTGTACTAGTGTGTTTTCATGTATTCTAGTGTGTTATCATGTATACTATTGTGTTATCATGTGTACTAGTGTGTTATCATGTGTACTATTGTGTTATCAAGTTTACTAGTGTGTTATCATGTGTACTGGCGTTTTGTCATGTGTACTGGCGTTTTATCATGTGTACTAGTTTGTACTCATGTATACTAGTGTGTTATCATGTGTACTAGTGTATTATGATGTGTAGTAGTGTGTTATCATATATACTAGTGTGTTATCACGTGTACTAGTGTGTTATCATGTGTACTAGTGGGTAGTCATGTATACAAGAGTTTTATCTTGTGTAGTAGTGTGTAGTCATGTATACCAGTATGTTATCATGTGTACTAGTGTGTTTTCATGTATTCTAGTGTGTTATCATGTATACTATTGTGTTATCATGTGTACTAGTGTGTTATCATGTGTACTATTGTGTTATCATGTGCACTAGTGTGTTATCATGTGTACTAGTGTGTTATCATGTGTACTAGTGTTTTGTCATTTGTACTAGTGTGTAGTCATGTATACTATTGTGTTATCATGTGTACTAGTGTGTTATCATGTGTACTATTGTGTTATCATGTGTACTGGCGTTTTATCATGTGTACTGGCGTTTTATCATGTGTACTAGTTTGTACTCATGTATACTAGTGTGTTATCATCTGCACTAGTGTGTTATCATGTGTACTAGTGTGTAGTCATGTATACAAGAGTTTTATCTTGTGTTGTACTGTATAGTCATGTAAACCAGGATGTTATCATGTGTACTAGTGTGTTATCATCTGTACTAGTGTGTTATCATATATTCTAGTGTGTTATCATGTGTACAAGTGTGTTATCATGTGTACTAGTTTGTACTCATGTATACTAGTGTGTTATCATGTGTACTAGTGTGTTATCATGTATACTAGTGTGTTATCATGTGTACTAGTGTATTATGATGTGTACTAGTGTGTTGTCATATATACTAGTGTGTTATCGTGTGTACTAGTGGGTAGTCATGTATACAAGAGTTTTATCTTGTGTACTAAGTAGTGTGTAGTCATGTATACCAGTATGTTATCATTTGTACTAGTGTGTTATCATTTGTACTTGTGTGTTTTCATGTATTCTAGTGTGTTATCATGGGTACTAGTGTTTTATCATGTGTACTAGTGTGTTATCATGTGTGTTTGTGTTTTATCATGTGTACTGGTGTGTATTCATGTATACTATTGTGTTATCATGTGTACTAGTGTATTATGATGTGCACTAGTGTGTTATCATATACACGAGTGTGTTATCATGTGTACACGTGTGTTATAATGTGTACTAGCGTTTTATCATGTGTACTAGTTTTTACACATGTATTCTAGTGTGTTATCATGTGTACTAGTGTATTATGATGTCTAGTAGTGTGTTGTCATATATACTCGTGTGTTATCATGTGTACTAGTGTGTAGTCATGTATACAAGAGTTTAATCCTGTGTAGTAGTGTGTAGTCATGTATACCAGTATGTTCTCATGTGTACTAGTGTGTTCTCATGTGTACTAGTGTGTAATCATGTATACTAGTATTTTATCATGTGTACTAGTGTGTTGTCATGTGTACTAGTGTGTTATCATGTGTACCAGTGTGTTGTCATGTGTACTAGTGTATTATGATGTGTACTAGCGTATTTTGATGTTTACTAGTGTGTTATCATGTCTACTAGTGTGTTGTCATATATACTAGTGTGTTATCATGTGTACTAGTGTGTAGTCATGTATACTAGGGTTTTATCATGGGTACTAGTGTGTAGTTATGTATACTAGTGTGTTATCATGTATAGTAGTGTGTAATTATGTGTACTAGTGTGTTATCATTTGTACTAGTGTGTATTCCTGTATAGTAATGTGTTATCATGTGTACTAGTGTGTTATCATGTTTAGTAGTGTGTTGTCGTGTGTATTCGTCTATTATGATGTGTACTAGTATATTATGATGTACACTAGTGTGTTACCATGTCTACTAGTGTGTTATCATGTGTACTAGTGTGTAGTCATGTATACAAGTGTTTTATTATGTGTAATAGTGTGCAGTCATGTATGCTAGTGTGTTATCATGTGTACTAGTGTATTATGGTGTGTACTAGAGTATTATGATGTGCACTAGATTGTCATCATGTGTACTTGTGTTTTATCGTGTGTACTAGTGTGTCATCATGTGTACGAGTGTGTTATCATGTATAGTAGTCTGTTATATGTTTACTAGTGTGTAGTTATGTATACCAGTGTGTTATCATGTGTACTAGTGTATTATGACGTGCACTAGTGTGATATCATGTGTACTAGTGTATTATCATGTATAGTAGTGTGTTATCATGTGTGCTAGTGTGTAGTCATGTGTACTAGTGTGTTATCATGTGTACTAGTATGTTATCATGTATAGTAGTGTGTTATCATGTGTACTAGTGTGTTATCATGTATAGTAGTGTACACATGTGTACTAGTGTGTAGTCATTTACACTAGTGTATTACCATGTATAGTAGTGTGCTATCATGTGTATTAGTGTGTTATCATGTGTGCTGGTGAGTTATCATGTGTACTAGTGTTTCATCGTTTGTGCTAGTATGTTCTCATGTGTACTAGTGTTCTCATGTGTACTAGTGTATTACGATGTGCACTAGTTTGTTGTCATGTGTAAGTGTCTTATGATGTGTACTAGAGTGTCATCATGTGTACTTGTGTTTTATCGTGTGTACTAGTGTGTTATCATGTGTACTAGCGTTTTATCATGTGTACTAGTGTGTAGTCATGTGTACTAGTGTTTTATCATGTATAGTAGTCTGTTATCATGGGTACTAGTGTGTAGTCATGTAAACTAGGGTTTTATCATGGGTACTAGTGTGTAGTCATGTATACTAGTGTGTTATCATGTGTACTAGCGTTTTATCATGTGTACTAGTGTGTAGTCATGTGTACTAGTGTGTTATCATGTATAGTAGTCTGTTATCATGGGTACTAGTGTGTAGTCATGTAAACTAGTGTGTTATCATGTGTACTAGCGTTTTATCATGTGTACTAGTGTGTAGTCATGTGTACTAGTGTGTTATCATGTATATTAGTCTGTTATCATGTGTACTAGTGTGTTATCATGTGTACTAGCGTTTTATCATTTGTACTAGTGTGTAGTCATGTATACTAGTGTTATCATGTGTACTAGTGTGTAGTCATGTGTACTAGTGTGTTATCATGTATAGTAGTCTGTTATCATGTGTACTAGTGTGTTATCATGTGTACTAGCGTTTTATCATTTGTACTAGTGTGTAGTCATGTATACTAGTGTTATCATGTGTACTAGTGTATTATGATGTGTACTAGTGTGTTATAATATGAGCTAGTGTGTTATCATGTGTACTAGTGTATTATGATGTGTACTAGCGTATTTTGATTTTTACTAGTGTGTTATCATGTGTACTTGTGTGTTGTCATATATACACTAGTGTGTTATCATGGGTACTAGTGTGTGGTCATTCATACTAGGGTTTTATCATGTGTACTAGTGTGTAGTCATGTATACTAGGGTTTTATCACGGGTACTAGTGTGTAGTCATGTATACTAGGGGTTTATCATGGGTACTAGTGTGTAGTCATGTAAACTAGGGTTTTATCGTGGGTACTAGTGTGTAGTCATGTATACTAGGGTTTTATCATGGGTACTAGTGTGTAGTCATGTATACTAGGGTTTTATCATGGGTACTAGTGTGTAGTCATGTAAACTAGGGTTTTATCATGGGTACTAGTGTGTAGTCATGTATACTAGTTTGTTATCATGTTTGCTTACTTGCTTGCTGGTTGTCCATGGTGCCCGATGACGACCATCTTCTTCTATTTGTGGGTCCTTTGAGGACTCAGATAGCAGAAGATACCTGCGCAGCAGAGATGGTTTTTAAAGTGGCATGGGGGGTGGGGCGCTTCTCCCAACGCCACATGACTTGATTGTAGAGGAGATGGTTCTGATGGCAAGGGGGATCCCTAGACGACCGGCACCTCCACACAACTGCAGGAGGCTGCCGGAAATCCAGTTTTTCGGAAACCGCCTCGAAGCGTGCCGCCACAGCTTGCTTTTCTGTTGGGGTGAGCTCACTTAGCCTTATGTCTTCCAGACTCACCCACAAGGCGGCGGGGCAGTGGTTGATAGGTGCCAGGGCGTGTCCACCAGGGTGGGCCTGCACACCATATCTCTGGGGCCCCCTGCTGCTCCGAGATCCCCTGCCAAGTTAGCCTGGGGCCGCAAGACCCCAGTTACCACGTGTGGCCACGGGGAGGCCTGGCAGGAGTCTTGGTGAAGGAGAGGCTATGTACTGGCAAGGGAAGGGTTACACGCTAGGATGCCTCCCTATTCGCCACAAAGGCTAGCCAGCGGCAGCAAGCTAAGGGCAGGAGTCTTGGTGAAGGAGAGGCTATGTACTGGCAAGGGAAGGGTTACACACTAGGATGCTTCCCTATTCGCCACAGAGGCTAGCCAGCGGCAGCAAGCTAAGGGCAGGAGTCTTGGTGAAGGAGAGGCTATGTACTGGCAAGGGAAGGCTTACACACTAGGATGCTGCCCTATTAGCCACAGAGGCTAGCCAGCGGCAGCAAGCTAAGGGCAGGAGTCTTGGTGAAGGAGAGGCTATGTACTGGCAAGGGAAGGGTTACACACTAGGATGCTGCCCTATTGGCCACAGAGGCTAGCCAGCGGCAGCAAGCTAAGGGCAGGAGTCTTGGTGAAGGAGAGGCTATGTACTGGCAAGGGAAGGCTTACACGCTAGCATGCTTCCCTATTCGCCACAGAGGCTAGCCAGCGGCAGCAAGCTAAGGGCAGGAAGGACACAAGCGGGTTGGAAGAACACATGCACCTTCCCTCCAACTACACACTGCTGCACTAGACGCATCACAACACTCTGTGTGTATGTACACACACACACACTGTTATCATGTATAGTAGTGTGTAATCATGTGTACTAGTGTGTAGTCATGTATACGAATGTTTTATCATGTGTACTAGTGTGTTATCATGTATACTAGTGTGTTATCATGTTTAGTAGTGTGTTATCGTGTGTACTAGTGTGTTATCATGTGTACTGGTGTGTTATCATGTGTAGTAATGTGTTATCATTTGTTCTCATGTGTTATCTTGTGTACTTTTTTATCACGTGTACTGGTGTGTTATCATGTGTACTAGTTTTTCATCGTTTGTGCTAGTGTGTTGTCACGTGTACTAGTGTGTTATCGTGTGAACTAGTGTGTTATCATGTATAATAGTGTGTTATCATGTGTACTGGTGTGTTATCTTGTGTAGCAATGTGTTATCATTTGTTCTCATGTGTTATCTTGTGTACATTTTTATCATGTGTACTGGTGTGTTATCATGTATAGTAGTGTGTTATCATGTGTACTAGTGTGTAATCATGTACACTAGTGTATTATCATGTATAGTAGTGTGCTATCATGTGAACTGGTGTGTTATCATGTGTACTGGTGTGTTATCATGTGTACTAGTTTTTCATCATTTGTGCTAGTGTGTTGTCACGTGTACTAGTGTGTTATCGTGTGAACTAGTGTGTTATCATGTATAATAGTGTGTTATCATGTGTACTGGTGTGTTATCTTGTGTAGCAATGTGTTATCATTTGTTCTCATGTGTTATCTTGTGTACATTTTTATCATGTGTACTGGTGTGTTATCATGTATAGTAGTGTGTTATCATGTGTACTAGTGTGTAATCATGTACACTAGTGTATTATCATGTATAGTAGTGTGCTATCATGTGAACTGGTGTGTTATCATGTGTACTGGTGTGTTATCATGTGTACTAGTTTTTCATCATTTGTGCTAGTGTGTTGTCACGTGTACTAGTGTGTTATCATGTGAACTAGTGTGTTATCATGTATAGTAGTGTGTTATCATGTGTTCTCGTGTGTTATCATGTGTACTGTAGTGTTATCATATGTACTAGTGTGTTATCATGTATAGTAGTGTTATCATGTGTACTAGTGTGTAGTCATGTACACTAGTGTATTACCATTTATAGTAGTGTGCTATCATGTGTATTAGTGTGTTATCATGTGTACTGGTGTGTTATCATGTGTTCTCGTGTGTTATCTTGTGTACTTTTGTGTTATCATGTGTACTGGTGAGTTATCATGTGTACTAGTGTGTTATGATGTGCACTAGTTTGTTATCATGTGTACTAGTGTGTTATCATGTGTACTAGTGTATTATCATGTGTACTAGTGTGTTATGATGTGCACTAGTTTGTTATCATGTGTACTAGTGTATTATGATGTGTACTAGTGTGTTATCATGTGTACTAGTGTGTTATCATGTGTACTAGTGTATTATCATGTAAAGTAGTGTGTAATCATGTGTACTAGTGTGTTATCATTTGTGCTAGTGTGTATTCCTGTATAGTAATGTGTTATCATGTGTACTAGTGTGTAGTCATGTATACTAATGTTCTATCATGTGTACTAGTGTGTTATCATGTTTAGTCGTGTGTTATCGTGTGTACTCGTGTATTATGATGATCACTAGTGTGTTATCATATATACTAGTGTGTTACCACGTGTACTAGTGTATTATGATGTGTACAAGTGTATTATGATGTGTACTAGTGTGTTATCATATATACTAGTGTATTATCATGTGTACTAGTGTGTAATCATGTGTACTAGTGTGTTATCATTTGTGCTAGTGTGTATTCCTGTATAGTACTAGTGTGTTATCATGTGTACTAGTGTGTTATCATGTGTACTAGTGTTTCATCATTTGTGCTAGTGTGTTATCATGTGTACTGGTGTGTTATCATGTCTACTAGTGTATTATCATGTATAGTAGTGTGTAATCACGTGTACTAGTGTGTTATCATTTGTGCTAGTGTGTATTCCTGTATAGTAATGTGTTATCTTGTGTACTAGTGTGTAGTCATGTCTACTAATGTTCTATCATGTGTACTAGTGTGTTATCATGTTTAGTAGTGTGTTATCATGTGTACTAGTGTGCAGTCATGTATACTAGTGTATTATCATTTATAGTAATGTGCTATCATGTGTATTAGTGTGTTATCATGTGTACTGGTGTGTTATCATATGTTCTCGTGTGTTATCTTGTGTACTTTTGTGTTATCATGTGTACTGGTGAGTTATCATGTGTACTAATGTTTCATCGTTTGTGCTAGTGTGTTATCATGTGTACCAGTGTATTATGATGTGTACTAGTGTGTTATCATATATACTAGTGTGTTATCATGTGTACTAGTGTGTTATCATGTTTGGTAGTGTGTTATCATGTGTACTAGTGTGCAGTCATGTATACTAGTGTATTATCATTTATAGTAGTGTGCTATCATGTGTATTAGTGTGTTATCATGTGTACTGGTGTGTTATCATATGTTCTCGTGTGTTATCTTGTGTACTTTTGTGTTATCATGTGTACTGGTGAGTTATCATGTGTACTAATGTTTCATCGTTTGTGCTAGTGTGTTATCATGTGTACTAGTGTATTATGATGTGTACTAGTGTGTTATCATATATACTAGTGTGTTATCATGTGTACTAGTGTATTATGATGTGTACTAGTGTGTTATCATATATACTAGTGTGTTATCATGTGTACTAGTGTGTTATCATGTATAGTAGTGTGTTATCATGTGTACTACTGTGTTATCATGTGTACTAGTGTACTATGATGTGCACTAGTGTGTTATCAAGTGTACCAGTGTGTTATCATATATACTAGTGTGTTATCATGTGTACTAGTGTATTATGATGTGTACTAGTGTGTTATCATATATACTATTGTGTTATCATGTGTACTAGTGTGTTATCATGTATAGTAGTGTGTTATCATGTGTACTAGTGTATTATGATGTGTACTGGTGTGTTATCATGTGTACTAATGTTTTATCATGTGTACTAGTGTGTTATCATGTGTACTAGTGTGTTATCATGTATAGTAGTATGTTATCATGTGTACTAGTGTGTTATCATGTGTACTAGTGTGTTATCATGTGTACTAGTGTATTATGATGTGCACTAGTGTGTTATCATGTGTATTAGCGGGTTATCGTGTATTCTAGTTGTTATCATGTGTACTAGTGTGTTATCATGTATAGTAGTGTGTTATCATGTGTACTAGTGTATTATGATGTGTACTGGTGTGTTATCATGTGTACTAATGTTTTATCATGTGTACTAGTGTGTTATCATGTGTACCAGTGTGTTATCATGTGTACTAATGTTTTATCATGTGTACTAGTGTGTTATCATGTGTACCAGTGTGTTATCATGTATAGTGGTTTTTTATCATGTGTACTAGTGTGTTATCATGTATAGTAGTATGTTATCATGTGTACTAGTGTGCTATCATGTGTACTAGTGTGTTATCATGTGTACTAGTGTATTATGATGTGCACTAGTGTGTTATCATGTGTATTAGCGTGTTATCGTGTATTCTAGTTGTTATCATGTGTACTAGTGTGTTATCATGTATACTAGTGTGTTATCATGTGTACTAGTGTATTATGATGTGTACTGGTGTGTTATCATGTGTACTAATGTTTTATCATGTGTACTAGTGTGTTATCATGTGTACCAGTGTGTTATCATGTATAGTGGTGTGTTATCATGTGTACTAGTGTGTTATCATGTATAGTAGTATTTTATCATGTGTACTAGTTTGTTATCATGTGTACTCGTGTGTTATCATGTGTACTAGTGTGTTATCATGTGTACTAGTGTATTATGATGTGCACTAGTGTGTTATCATGTGTATTAGCGTGTTATCGTGTATTCTAGTTGTTATCATGTGTACTAGTGTGTTATCATGTATAGTAGTGTGTTATCGTTTGCACCAGTGTGTTATCATCTGTACTAGTGTGTTATCATGTGTACTAGTGTGTTATCATGTGTACTAGTGTATTATGATGTGTACTAGTGTATTATGATGTGCACTAGTGTGTTATCATGTGTATTAGTGTGTTATCGTGTATTCTAGTTGTGATCATGTGTACTAGTTTGTTATCATGTGTTTTAGTATGTAGTCATGTATACTAATGTTTTATGATGTGTACTAGTGTGTAGTCATGTGTACTAGTGTGTTATCATGTGTACTAGTGTGTTATCATGTGTACTAGTGTGTTATCATATATACTAGTGTGTTATCATGTATACTATTGTATTATGATGTGTACAAGTGTATTATGATGTGTACTTGTGTGTTATCATATATACTAGTGTATTATCATGTGTACTAGTGTGTAATCATGTGTACTAGTGTGTTATCATTTGTGCTAGTGTGTATTCCTGTATAAAAGTAGTGTGTTATCATGTGTACTAGTGTTTCATCATTTGTGCTAGTGTGTTATCATGTGATCTTGTGTGTTATCATGTGTACTAGTGTATTATCATGTATAGTAGTGTGTTATCATGTGTACTAGTGTATTATCATGTAAAGTAGTGTGTAATCATGTGTACTAGTGTGTTATCATTTGTGCTAGTGTGTATTCCTGAATAGTAATGTGTTATCATGTGTACTAGTGTGTAGTCATGTATACTAATGTTCTATCATGTGTACTAGTGTGTTATCATGTTTAGTCGTGTGTTATCGTGTGTGCTCGTGTATTATGATGTGCGCTAGTGTGTTATCATGTGTACTAGTGTGTTATCATGTGTACTAGTGTATTATGATGTGTACAAGTGTATTATGATGTGTACTAGTGTGTTATCATATATACTAGTGTATTATCATGTGTACTAGTGTGTAATCATGTGTACTAGTGTGTTATCATTTGTGCTAGTGTGTATTCCTGTATAGTACTAGTGTGTTATCATGTGTACTAGTGTTTCATCATTTGTGCTAGTGTGTTATCATGTGTACTGGTGTGTTATCATGTTTACTAGTGTATTATCATGTATAGTAGTGTGTAATCATGTGTACTAGTGTGTTATCATTTGTGCTAGTGTGTATTCCTGTATAGTAATGTGTTATCATGTGTACTAGTGTGTAGTCATGTATACTAATGTTCTATCATGTGTACTAGTGTGTTATCATGTTTAGTAGTGTGTTATCATGTGTACTAGTGTGCAGTCATGTATACTAGTGTATTATCATTTATAGTAGTGTGCTATCATGTGTATTAGTGTGTTATCATGTGTACTGGTGTGTTATCATATGTTCTCGTGTGTTATCTTGTGTACTTTTGTGTTATCATGTGTACTGGTGAGTTATCATGTGTACTAATGTTTCATCGTTTGTGCTAGTGTGTTATCATGTGTACCAGTGTATTATGATGTGTACTAGTGTGTTATCATATATACTAGTGTGTTATCATGTGTACTAGTGTATTATGATGTGTACTAGTGTGTTATCATATATACTAGTGTGTTATCATGTGTACTAGTGTGTTATCATGTATAGTAGTGTGTTATCATGTGTACTACTGTGTTATCATGTGTACTAGTGTATTATGATGTGCACTAGCGTGTTATCAAGTGTACCAGTGTGTTATCATATATACTAGTGTGTTATCATGTATAGCAGTGTGTTATCATGTGTACTAGTGTATTGTGATGTGTACTGGTGTGTTATCATGTGTACTAATGTTTTATCATGTGTACTAGTGTGTTATCATGTGTACCAGTGTGTTATCATGTATAGTAGTGTGTTATCATTTGCACCAGTGTGTTATCATCTGTACTAGTGTGTTATCATGTGTACTAGTGTGTTATCATGTGTACTAGTGTATTATGATGTGTACTAGTGTATTATGATGTGCACTAGTGTGTTATCATGTGTATTAGTGTGTTATCGTGTATTCTAGTTGTGATCATGTGTACTAGTTTGTTATCATGTCTTTTAGTATGTAGTCATGTATACTAATGTTTTATGATGTGTACTAGTGTGTAGTCATGTGTACTAGTGTGTTATCATGTGTACTAGTGTGTTATCTTCTGTACTAGTGTATTATGATGTGCACTAGTGTGTTATCATGTGTACTGGTGAGTTATCATGTGTACTAGTGTATTATGATGTGCACTAGTGTGTTATCATGTGTACTAGTGTGTTATTATATATACTAGCGTGTTATCATGTATACTAGTGTGTAGTCATTTATAGTAGGGTGTTATCATGTGTACTAGTGTATTATGATGTGTACTAGTGTGTTAATATGTGTACTAGTGTTTTATCATGTATACTAGTGTATTATCATGTATAGTAGTGTGCTATCATGTGTATTAGTGTGATATCATGTGTACTGGTGTGTTATCATATGTTCTCCTGTGTTATCTTGTGTACTTTTGTGTTATCATGTGTACTGGTGAGTTATCATGTGTACTAATGTTTCATCGTTTGTGCTAGTGTGTTATTATGTGTACTAGTGTATTATGATGTGTACTAGTGTGTTATCATATATACTAGTGTGTTATCATGTGTACTAGTGTGTTATCATGTATAGTAGTGTGTTATCATGTGTACTACTGTGTTATCATGTGTACTTGTGTATTATGATGTGCACTATTGTGTTATCATGTGTACCAGTGTGTTATCATATATACTAGTGTGTTATCATGTGTACTAGTGTGTTATCATGTGTACTAGTGTGTTATCATGTATAGTAGTGTGTTATCATGTGTACTAGTGTATTATGATGTGTACTGGTGTGTTATCATGTGTACTAATGTTTTATCATGTGTTCTCGTGTGTTATCATGTGTACTGGAGTGTTATCATATGTACTAGTGTGTTATCATGTGTACCAGTGTGTTATCATGTATAGTAGTGTGTTATCATGTGTATTAGTGTGTTATCGTGTATTCTAGTTGTTATCATGTGTACTAGTGTGTTATCATGTATAGTAGTGTGTTATCATGTGCACCAGTGTGTTATCATCTGTACTAGTGTGTTATCATGTGTACTAGTGTGTTATCATGTGTACTAGTGTATTATGATGTGTACTAGTGTATTATGCTGTGCACTAGTGTGTTATCATGTGTATTAGTGTGTTATCATGTGTACTAGTTTGTTATCATGTGTTCTAGTGTGTTGTCATGTATACTAATGTTTTATCATGTGTACTAGTGTGTAGTCATGTGTACTAGTGTGTTATCATGTGTACTAGTGTGTTATCTTGTGTACTAGTGTATTATGATGTGTACTAGTGTATTATGATGTGCACTAGTGTGTTATCATGTGTACTAGTGTGTAGTCATTTATAGTAGTGCGTTATCATGTGTACTAGTGTATTATGATGTGTACTAGTGTGTTAATATGTGTACTAGTGTTTTATCATGTATACTAGTGTATTATCATGTATAATAGTGTGCTATCATGTGTATTAGTGTGTTATCATGTGTACTGGTGTGTTATCATATGTTCTCGTGTGTTATCTTGTGTACTTTTGTGTTATCATGTGTACTGGTGAGTTATCATGTGTACCAGTGTGTTATCATGTATAGTAGTGTGTTATCATGTGTACTAGTGTGTTATCATGTATAGTAGTATGTTATCATGTGTACTAGTGTGTTATCATGTGTACCAGTATGTTATCACGTGTACTACTGTGTTATCATGTGTACTAGTGTATTATGATGTGTACTAGTGTATTATGATGTGCACTAGTGTGTTATCATGTGTATTAGTGTGTTATCGTGTATTCTAGTTGTGATCATGTGTACTAGTTTGTTATCATGTGTTCTAGTGTGTAGTCATGTATACTAATATTTTATCATGTGTACTAGTGTGTAGTCATTTGTACTAGTGTGTTATCATGTGTACTAGTGTGTTATCTTCTGTACTAGTGTATTATGATTTGTACTAGTGTATTATGACGTGCACTAGTGTGTTATCATGTGTACTAGTGTGTTGTTATATATACTAGCGTGTTATCATGTATACTAGTGTGTTCTCATGTGTAGTAGTGTGTTATCATGTGTACTAGTGTGTAGTCATTTATAGTAGTGTGTTATCATGTGTACTAGTGTATTATGATGTGTACTAGTGTGTTAATATGTGTACTAGTGTGTTATCATGTATAGTAGTGTGTTATCATGTATACTAGTGTGTTCTCATGTGTAGTAGTGTGTTATCATGTGTACTAGTGTATTATGATGTGTACTAGTGTGTTAATATTTGTACTAGTGTGTTATCATGTGGTATAGTGTCTTATCATGGATAGTAATGTCGTCTCATGTGTACTAGTGTGTTATCATGTGTACTAGCGTGTAGTCGTGTATTATAGTTGTTGTCATGTGTACTATTGTGTTATCATGTGTACTAGTGTGTAGCCATGTATACTAGGGTTTTATCATGTGTACTACTGTGTTATCATGTGTACTAGTGTGTAGTCATGTATACTAGTGTTTCATTATGTGTATTAGTGTGCAGTCATGTATACTAGTGTGTTATCATGTGTACTAGTGTGTACTCATTTGTACTACTGTGTTATAATATGTACTAGTGTATTATCATATATACTAGTGTGTTCTCATGTGTACTAGTGTGTTATCATGTATAGTAGTGTGTTATAATGTGTACTAGTGTGTTATCAGGTTTCTCGTGTGTTATCTTGTGTACTTTTGTGTTATGTGTACTAGTGTATTATGATGTATACTAGTGTATTATGATGTGCACTAGTGTGTTATCATGTGTATTAGTGTATTATCGTGTATTCTAGTTGTGATCATGTGTACTAGTTTGTTATCATGTTTTCTAGTGTGTAGTCATGTATTGTAATGTTTTATCATGTGTACTAGTGTATAGTCATGTGTACTAGTGTGTTATCATGTGTACTAGTGTGTTATCTTGTGTACTAGTGTATTATGATGTGTACTAGTGTATTATGATGTGCACTAGTGTGTTATCATGTGTACTAGTGTGTTATATATACTAGCGTGTTATCATGTATACTAGTGTGTTCTCGTGTGTAGTAGTGTGTTATCATGTGTACTAGTGTATTATGATGTGTACTAGTGTGTTAATATTTGTACTAGTGTGTTATCATGTGGTATAGTGTCTTATCATGGATAGTAATGTCGTCTCATGTGTACTACTGTGTTATCATGTGTACTAGTGTGTAGCCATGTATACTAGTGTTTTATCATGTGTACTACTGTGTTATCATGTGTACTAGTGTGTAGTCATGTATACTAGTGTTTCATTATGTGTATTAGTGTGCAGTCATGTACACTAGTGTGTTATCATGTGTACTAGTGTGTACTCATTTGCACTACTGTGTTATAATATGTACTAGTGTGTTATCATATATACTAGTGTGTTCTCATGTGTACTAGTGTGTTATCATGTATAGTAGTGTGTTATAATGTGTACTAGTGTGTTATCAGGTTTCTCGTGTGTTATCTTGTGTACTTTTGCGTTATGTGCACTAGTGTATTATGATGTGTACTAGTGTATTATGATGTGCACTAGTGTGTTATCATGTGTATTAGTGTGTTATCGTGTATTCTAGTTGTGATCATGTGTACTAGTTTGTTATCATGTGTTCTAGTGTGTAGTCATGTGTACTAGTGTGTTATCATGTGTACTAGTGTGTTATCTTGTGTACTAGTGTATTATGATGTGTACTAGTGTATTATGATGTGCACTAGTGTGTTATCATGTGTACGAGTGTGTTATTATATATACTAGCGTGTTATCATGTATACTAGTGTGTTCTCATGTGTAGTAGTGTGTTATCATGTGTACTAGTGTGTAGTCATTTATAGTAGTGTGTTATCATGTGTACTAGTGTATTATGATGTGTACTAGTGTGTTAATATGTGTACTAGTGTGTTATCATGTATAGTAGTGTGTTATCATGTATACTAGTGTGTTCTCATGTGTAGTAGTGTGTTATCATGTGTACTAGTGTATTATGATGTGTACTAGTGTGTTAATATTTGTACTAGTGTGTTATCATGTGGTATAGTATCTTATCATGGATAGTAATGTCGTCTCATGTGTACTAGTGTGTTATCATGTGTACTAGCGTGTAGTCGTGTATTATAGTTGTTGTCATGTGTACTATTGTGTTATCATGTGTACTAGTGTGTAGCCATGTATACTAGGGTTTTATCATGTGTACTACTGTGTTATCATGTGTACTAGTGTGTAGTCATGTATACTAGAGTTTCATTATGTGTATTAGTGTGCAGTCATGTATACTAGTGTGTTATCATGTGTACTAGTGTGTACTCATTTGTACTACTGTGTTATAATATGTACTAGTGTATTATCATATATACTAGTGTGTTCTCATGTGTACTAGTGTGTTATCATGTATAGTAGTGTGTTATAATGTGTACTAGTGTGTTATCAGGTATCTCGTGTGTTATCTTGTGTACTTTTGTGTTATGTGTACTAGTGTATTATGATGTGTACTAGTGTATTATGATGTGCACTAGTGTGTTATCATGTGTATTAGTGTATTGTCGTGTATTCTAGTTGTGATCATGTGTACTAGTTTGTTATCATGTGTTCTAGTGTGTAGTCATGTATACTAATGTTTTATCATGTGTACTAGTGTGTAGTCATGTGTACTAGTGTGTTATCATGTGTACTAGTGTGTTATCTTGTGTACTAGTGTATTATGATGTGTACTAGTGTATTATGATGTGCACCAGTGTGTTATCATGTGTACTAGTGTGTTATTATATATACTAGCGTGTTATCATGTATACTAGTGTGTTCTCGTGTGTAGTAGTGTGTTATCATGTGTACTAGTGTATTATGATGTGTACTAGTGTGTTAATATTTGTACTAGTGTGTTATCATGTGGTATAGTGTCTTATCATGGATAGTAATGTCGTCTCATGTGTACTAGTGTGTTATCATGTGTACTAGTGTGTAGCCATGTATACTAGTGTTTTATCATGTGTACTACTGTGTTATCATGTGTACTAGTGTGTAGTCATGTATACTAGTGTTTCATTATGTGTATTAGTGTGCAGTCATGTATACTAGTGTGTTATAATGTGTACTAGTGTGTTATCTTGTGTACTAGTGTATTATGATGTGTACTAGTGTATTATGATGTGCACTAGTGTGTTATCATGTGTACGAGTGTGTTATTATATATACTAGCGTGTTATCATGTATACTAGTGTGTTCTCATGTGTAGTAGTATGTTATCATGTGTACTAGTGTGTAGTCATTTATAGTAGTGTGTTATCATGTGTACTAGTGTATTATGATGTGTACTAGTGTGTTAATATGTGTACTGGTGTGTTATCATGTATAGTAGTGTGTTATCATGTATACTAGTGTGTTCTCATGTGTAGTAGTGTGTTATCATGTGTACTAGTGTATTATGATGTGTACTAGTGTGTTAATATTTGTACTAGTGTGTTATCATGTGGTATAGTATCTTATCATGGATAGTAATGTCGTCTCATGTGTACTAGTGTGTTATCATGTGTACTAGCGTGTAGTCGTGTATTATAGTTGTTGTCATGTGTACTATTGTGTTATCATGTGTACTAGTGTGTAGCCATGTATACTAGGGTTTTATCATGTGTACTACTGTGTTATCATGTGTACTAGTGTGTAGTCATGTATACTAGTGTTTCATTATGTGTATTAGTGTGCAGTCATGTATACTTGTGTGTTATCATGTGTACTAGTGTGTACTCATTTGTACTACTGTGTTATAATATGTACTAGTGTATTATCATATATACTAGTGTGTTCTCATGTGTACTAGTGTGTTATCATGTATAGTAGTGTGTTATAATGTGTACTAGTGTGTTATCAGGTTTCTCGTGTGTTATCTTGTGTACTTTTGTGTTATGTGTACTAGTGTATTATGATGTGTACTAGTGTATTATGATGTGCACTAGTGTGTTATCATGTGTATTAGTGTATTATCGTGTATTCTAGTTGTGATCATGTGTACTAGTTTGTTATCATGTGTTCTAGTGTGTAGTCATGTATACTAATGTTTTATCATGTGTACTAGTGTGTAGTCATGTGTACTAGTGTATTATCATGTGTACTAGTGTGTTATCTTGTGTACTAGTGTATTATGATGTGTACTAGTGTATTATGATGTGCACTAGTGTGTTATCATGTGTACTAGTGTGTTATTATATATACTAGCGTGTTATCATGTATACTAGTGTGTTCTCATGTGTAGTAGTGTGTTATCATGTGTACTAGTGTGTAGTCATTTATAGTAGTGTGTTATCATTTGTACTACTGTGTTATACTATGTACTAATGTGTCATCATATATACTAGTGTGTTCTCATGTGTAGTAGTGTGTTATCATGTATAGTAGTGTGTTATAATGTGTACTAGTGTGTTATCAGGTTTCTCGTGTGTTATCTTGTGTACTTTTGCGTTATGTGCACTAGTGTATTATGATGTGTACTAGTGTATTATGATGTGCACTAGTGTGTTATCATGTGTATTAGTGTTTTATCGTGTATTCTAGTTGTGATCATGTGTACTAGTTTGTTATCATGTGTTCTAGTGTGTAGTCATGTGTACTAGTGTGTTATCATGTGTACTAGTGTGTTATCTTGTGTACTAGTGTATTATGATGTGTACTAGTGTATTATGATGTGCACTAGTGTGTTATCATGTGTACGAGTGTGTTATTATATATACTAGCGTGTTATCATGTATACTAGTGTGTTCTCATGTGTAGTAGTGTGTTATCATGTGTACTAGTGTGTAGTCATTTATAGTAGTGTGTTATCATGTGTACTAGTGTATTATGATGTGTACTAGTGTGTTAATATGTGTACTAGTGTGTTATCATGTATAGTAGTGTGTTATCATGTATACTAGTGTGTTCTCATGTGTAGTAGTGTGTTATCATGTGTACTAGTGTATTATGATGTGTACTAGTGTGTTAATATTTGTACTAGTGTGTTATCATGTGGTATAGTATCTTATCATGGATAGTAATGTCGTCTCATGTGTACTAGTGTGTTATCATGTGTACTAGCGTGTAGTCGTGTATTATAGTTGTTGTCATGTGTACTATTGTGTTATCATGTGTACTAGTGTGTAGCCATGTATACTAGGGTTTTATCATGTGTACTACTGTGTTATCATGTGTACTAGTGTGTAGTCATGTATACTAGAGTTTCATTATGTGTATTAGTGTGCAGTCATGTATACTAGTGTGTTATCATGTGTACTAGTGTGTACTCATTTGTACTACTGTGTTATAATATGTACTAGTGTATTATCATATATACTAGTGTGTTCTCATGTGTACTAGTGTGTTATCATGTATAGTAGTGTGTTATAATGTGTACTAGTGTGTTATCAGGTTTCTCGTGTGTTATCTTGTGTACTTTTGTGTTATGTGTACTAGTGTATTATGATGTGTACTAGTGTATTATGATGTGCACTAGTGTGTTATCATGTGTATTAGTGTATTATCGTGTATTCTAGTTGTGATCATGTGTACTAGTTTGTTATCATGTGTTCTAGTGTGTAGTCATGTATACTAATGTTTTATCATGTGTACTAGTGTGTAGTCATGTGTACTAGTGTGTTATCATGTGTACTAGTGTGTTATCTTGTGTACTAGTGTATTATGATGTGTACTAGTGTATTATGATGTGCACTAGTGTGTTATCATGTGTACTAGTGTGTTATTATATATACTAGCGTGTTATCATGTATACTAGTGTGTTCTCGTGTGTAGTAGTGTGTTATCATGTGTACTAGTGTATTATGATGTGTACTAGTGTGTTAATATTTGTACTAGTGTGTTATCATGTGGTATAGTGTCTTATCATGGATAGTAATGTCGTCTCATGTGTACTAGTGTGTTATCATGTGTACTAGTGTGTAGCCATGTATACTAGTGTTTTATCATGTGTACTACTGTGTTATCATGTGTACTAGTGTGTAGTCATGTATACTAGTGTTTCATTATGTGTATTAGTGTGCAGTCATGTATACTAGTGTGTTATCATGTGTACTAGTGTGTTATCTTGTGTACTAGTGTATTATGATGTGTACTAGTGTATTATGATGTGCACTAGTGTGTTATCATGTGTACGAGTGTGTTATTATATATACTAGCGTGTTATCATGTATACTAGTGTGTTCTCATGTGTAGTAGCGTGTTATCATGTATACTAGTGTGTTCTCATGTGTAGTAGTATGTTATCATGTGTACTAGTGTGTAGTCATTTATAGTAGTGTGTTATCATGTGTACTAGTGTATTATGATGTGTACTAGTGTGTTAATATGTGTACTGGTGTGTTATCATGTATAGTAGTGTGTTATCATGTATACTAGTGTGTTCTCATGTGTAGTAGTGTGTTATCATGTGTACTAGTGTATTATGATGTGTACTAGTGTGTTAATATTTGTACTAGTGTGTTATCACGTGGTATAGTATCTTATCATGGATAGTAATGTCGTCTCATGTGTACTAGTGTGTTATCATGTGTACTAGCGTGTAGTCGTGTATTATAGTTGTTGTCATGTGTACTATTGTGTTATCATGTGTACTAGTGTGTAGCCATGTATACTAGGGTTTTATCATGTGTACTACTGTGTTATCATGTGTACTAGTGTGTAGTCATGTATACTAGTGTTTCATTATGTGTATTAGTGTGCAGTCATGTATACTAGTGTGTTATCATGTGTACTAGTGTGTACTCATTTGTACTACTGTGTTATAATATGTACTAGTGTATTATCATATATACTAGTGTGTTCTCATATGTACTAGTGTGTTATCATGTATAGTAGTGTGTTATAATGTGTACTAGTGTGTTATCAGGTTTCTCGTGTGTTATCTTGTGTACTTTTGTGTTATGTGTACTAGTGTATTATGATGTGTACTAGTGTATTATGATGTGCACTAGTGTGTTATCATGTGTATTAGTGTATTATCGTGTATTCTAGTTGTGACCATGTGTACTAGTTTGTTATCATGTGTTCTAGTGTGTAGTCATGTATACTAATGTTTTATCATGTGTACTAGTGTGTAGTCATGTGTACTAGTGTATTATCATGTGTACTAGTGTGTTATCTTGTGTACTAGTGTATTATGATGTGTACTAGTGTATTATGATGTGCACTAGTGTGTTATCATGTGTACTAGTGTGTTATTATATATACTAGCGTGTTATCATGTATACTAGTGTGTTCTTATGTGTAGTAGTGTGTTATCATGTGTACTAGTGTGTAGTCATTTATAGTAGTGTGTTATCATTTGTACTACTGTGTTATACTATGTACTAATGTGTCATCATATATACTAGTGTGTTCTCATGTGTAGTAGTGTGTTATCATGTATAGTAGTGTGTTATAATGTGTACTAGTGTGTTATCATGTGTTCTCGTGTGTTATCTTGTGTACTTTTGTGTTATGTGTACTGGTGTGTTATCATGCGGACTAGTGGGTTATCATGTGTACTAGTGTATTATGATGTGCACTAGTGTGTTAACATGTGTACTAGTGTGTTATCATGTGTACTAGTGTGTTATCATGTATTCTAGTTGTTATCATGTGTACTAGTGTGTTATCATGTGTACTAGTCTGTAGTCATGTGTACTAGTGTGTAGTCATGTATAGTAATGTGATATCATGTGTACTAGTGTGTTATCATGTGTACTAGTGTGTTATCTTGTGTACTAGTGTGTTATTATGTGTACTGGTGTGTTATTATGTGTACTAGTGTATTATGATGTGCACTAGTGTGTTATCATGTGTACTAGTGTGTAGTCATGTATAGTAGTGTGTTATCATGTGTACTAGTGTATTATGATGTGTACTAGTGTGTTAATATGTGTACTAGTGTGTTATCATGTGTTATAGTGTCTTATCATGGATAGTAATGTCGTCTCATGTGTAGTTTGTTATCATGTGTACTAGCGTGTAGTCATGTATTATAGTTGTTGTCATGTGTACTATTGTGTTATCATGTGTACTAGTGTGTAGCCATGTATACTAATGTTTTATCATGTGTACTACTGTGTTATCATGAGTACTAGTGTGTAGTCATGTATACTAGTGTTTCATTATGTGTATTAGTGTGCAGTCATGTATACTAGTGTGTTATCATGTGTTATAGTGTCTTATCATGTATAGTAATGTGTCATCATGTGTACTCGTGTGTTATCATGTATAGTAGTGTGTTCTCATGTGCACTAGTGTGTTATCATGTATAGTAGTGTGTTATAATGTGTACTAGTGTGTTATCATGTGTTCTCGTGTGTTATCTTGTGTACTTTTGTGTTATGTGTACTAGTGTGTAGTCATGTATAGTAATGTGATATCATGTGTACTAGTGTGTTATCATGTGTACTAGTGTGTTATCATGTGTACTAGTGTGTTATTATGTGTATTAGTGTGTCATCGTGTATTCTAGTTGTGATCATGTGTACTAGTTTGTTATCATGTGTTCTAGTGTGTAGTCATGTGTACTAGTGTGTTATCATGTGTACTAGTGTGTTATCTTGTGTACTAGTGTATTATGATGTGTACTAGTGTATTATGATGTGCACTAGTGTGTTATCATGTGTACGAGTGTGTTATTATATATACTAGCGTGTTATCATGTATACTAGTGTGTTCTCATGTGTAGTAGTGTGTTATCATGTGTACTAGTGTGTAGTCATTTATAGTAGTGTGTTATCATGTGTACTAGTGTATTATGATGTGTACTAGTGTGTTAATATGTGTACTAGTGTGTTATCATGTATAGTAGTGTGTTATCATGTATACTAGTGTGTTCTCATGTGTAGTAGTGTGTTATCATGTGTACTAGTGTATTATGATGTGTACTAGTGTGTTAATATTTGTACTAGTGTGTTATCATGTGGTATAGTATCTTATCATGGATAGTAATGTCGTCTCATGTGTACTAGTGTGTTATCATGTGTACTAGCGTGTAGTCGTGTATTATAGTTGTTGTCATGTGTACTATTGTGTGATCATGTGTACTAGTGTGTAGCCATGTATACTAGGGTTTTATCATGTGTACTACTGTGTTATCATGTGTACTAGTGTGTAGTCATGTATACTAGAGTTTCATTATGTGTATTAGTGTGCAGTCATGTATACTAGTGTGTTATCATGTGTACTAGTGTGTACTCATTTGTACTACTGTGTTATAATATGTACTAGTGTATTATCATATATACTAGTGTGTTCTCATGTGTACTAGTGTGTTATCATGTATAGTAGTGTGTTATAATGTGTACTAGTGTGTTATCAGGTTTCTCGTGTGTTATCTTGTGTACTTTTGTGTTATGTGTACTAGTGTATTATGATGTGTACTAGTGTATTATGATGTGCACTAGTGTGTTATCATGTGTATTAGTGTATTATCGTGTATTCTAGTTGTGATCATGTGTACTAGTTTGTTATCATGTGTTCTAGTGTGTAGTCATGTGTACTAGTGTGTTATCATGTGTACTAGTTTGTTATCTTGTGTACTAGTGTATTATCATGTGTTCTAGTGTGTTATCATGTGTACTAGTGTGTTATCATGTGTACTAGTTTGTTATCATGTGTTCTAGTGTGTAGTCATGTATACTAATGTTTTATCATGTGTACTAGTGTGTAGTCATGTGTACTAGTGTGTTATCATGTGTACTAGTGTGTTATCTTGTGTACTAGTGTATTATGATGTGTACTAGTGTATTATGATGTGCACTAGTGTGTTATCATGTGTACTAGTGTGTTATTATATATACTAGCGTGTTATCATGTATACTAGTGTGTTCTCGTGTGTAGTAGTGTGTTATCATGTGTACTAGTGTATTATGATGTGTACTAGTGTGTTAATATTTGTACTAGTGTGTTATCATGTGGTATAGTGTCTTATCATGGATAGTAATGTCGTCTCATGTGTACTAGTGTGTTATCATGTGTACTAGTGTGTAGCCATGTATACTAGTGTTTTATCATGTGTACTACTGTGTTATCATGTGTACTAGTGTGTAGTCATGTATACTAGTGTTTCATTATGTGTATTAGTGTGCAGTCATGTATACTAGTGTGTTATCATGTGTACTAGTGTGTTATCTTGTGTACTAGTGTATTATGATGTGTACTACTGTATTATGATGTGCACTAGTGTGTTATCATGTGTACGAGTGTGTTATTATATATACTAGCGTGTGATCATGTATACTAGTGTGTTCTCATGTGTAGTAGTATGTTATCATGTGTACTAGTGTGTAGTCATTTATAGTAGTGTGTTATCATGTGTACTAGTGTATTATGATGTGTACTAGTGTGTTAATATGTGTACTGGTGTGTTATCATGTATAGTAGTGTGTTATCATGTATACTAGTGTGTTATCATGTGTACTAGTGTATTATGATGTGTACTAGTGTGTTAATATTTGTACTAGTGTGTTATCATGTGGTATAGTATCTTATCATGGATAGTAATGTCGTCTCATGTGTACTAGTGTTTTATCATGTGTACTAGCGTGTAGTCGTGTATTATAGTTGTTGTCATGTGTACTATTGTGTTATCATGTGTACTAGTGTGTAGCCATGTATACTAGGGTTTTATCATGTGTACTACTGTGTTATCATGTGTACTAGTGTGTAGTCATGTATACTAGTGTTTCATTATGTGTATTAGTGTGCAGTCATGTATACTAGTGTGTTATCATGTGTACTAGTGTGTACTCATTTGTACTACTGTGTTATAATATGTACTAGTGTATTATCATATATACTAGTGTGTTCTCATGTGTACTAGTGTGTTATCATGTATAGTAGTGTGTTATAATGTGTACTAGTGTGTTATCAGGTTTCTCGTGTGTTATCTTGTGTACTTTTGTGTTATGTGTACTAGTGTATTATGATGTGTACTAGTGTATTATGATGTGCACTAGTGTGTTATCATGTGTATTAGTGTATTATCGTGTATTCTAGTTGTGATCATGTGTACTAGTTTGTTATCATGTGTTCTAGTGTGTAGTCATGTATACTAATGTTTTATCATGTGTACTAGTGTGTAGTCATGTGTACTAGTGTGTTATCATGTGTACTAGTGTGTTATCTTGTGTACTAGTGTATTATGATGTGTACTAGTGTATTATGATGTGCACTAGTGTGTTATCATGTGTACTAGTGTGTTATTATATATACTAGCGTGTTATCATGTATACTAGTGTGTTCTCATGTGTAGTAGTGTGTTATCATGTGTACTAGTGTGTAGTCATTTATAGTAGTGTGTTATCATTTGTACTACTGTGTTATACTATGTACTAATGTGTCATCATATATACTAGTGTGTTCTCATGTGTAGTAGTGTGTTATCATGTATAGTAGTGTGTTATAATGTGTACTAGTGTGTTATCATGTGTTCTCGTGTGTTATCTTGTGTACTTTTGTGTTATGTGTACTGGTGTGTTATCATGCGGACTAGTGGGTTATCATGTGCACTAGTGTATTATGATGTGCACTAGTGTGTTAACATGTGTACTAGTGTGTTATCATGTGTACTAGTGTGTTATCATGTATTCTAGTTGTTATCATGTGTACTAGTGTGTTATCATGTGTACTAGTCTGTAGTCATGTGTACTAGTGTGTAGTCATGTATAGTAATGTGATATCATGTGTACTAGTGTGTTATTATGTGTACTGGTGTGTTATTATGTGTACTAGTGTATTATGATGTGCACTAGTGTGTTATCATGTGTACTAGTGTTTAGTCATGTATAGTAGTGTGTTATCATGTGTACTAGTGTATTATGATGTGTACTAGTGTGTTAATATGTGTACTAGTGTGTTATCATGTGTTATAGTGTCTTATCATGGATAGTAATGTCGTCTCATGTGTAGTTTGTTATCATGTGTTCTAGTGTGTAGTCATGTATACTAATGTGTTATCATGTGTACTAGCGTGTAGTCATGTATTATAGTTGTTGTCATGTGTACTATTGTGTTATCATGTGTACTAGTGTGTAGCCATGTGTACTAATGTTTTATCATGTGTACTACTGTGTTATCATGTGTACTAGTGTGTAGTCATGTATACTAGTGTTTCATTATGTGTATTAGTGTGCAGTCATGTATACTAGTGTGTTATCATGTGTTATAGTGTCTTATCATGTATAGTAATGTGTCATCATGTGTACTCGTGTGTTATCATGTATAGTAGTGTGTTCTCATGTGCACTAGTGTGTTATCATGTATAGTAGTGTGTTATAATGTGTACTAGTGTGTTATCATGTGTTCTCGTGTGTTATCTTGTGTACTTTTGTGTTATGTGTACTAGTGTGTAGTCATGTATAGTAATGTGATATCATGTGTACTAGTGTGTTATCATGTGTACTAGTGTGTTATCATGTGTACTAGTGTTATTATGTGTACTAGTGTGTTATTATGTGCACTAGTGTATTATGATGTGTACTAGTGTGTAGTCATGTATAGTAGTGTGTTATCATGTGTACTAGTGTATTATGATGTGTACTAGTTTGTTAATATGTGTACTAGTGTGTTATCATGTGTTATAGTGTCTTATCATGTATAGTAATGTGTTACCATGTGTACTACTGTGTAGTCATGTATACTAGTGTTTTATCATGTGTACTAGTGTATTATCATGTATAGTAGTGTGTTATCATATGTACTAGTGTATTATCATGTGTAGTAACGTGTCATCATGTATACTAGTGTGTTATTATGTATACTAGTGTGTTATCACGTGTACTAATGTATTATCATGTATACTAGTGTGTTCTCATGTGTAGTAGTGTGCTATCATGTGTACTAGTGTGTAGTCATTTATAGTAGTGTGTTATCATGTGTACTAGTGTATTATGATGTGTACTAGTGTGTTATCATGTGTTATAGTGTCTTATCATGTATAGTAATGTGTCATCATGTGTACTCGTGTGTTATCATGTATAGTAGTGTGTTATCATGTGTACTAGTGTGTTATCATGTGTACTAGTGTGTTATCATGTATAGTAGTGTGTTATCATGTGTACTAGTGTGTTATCATGTATAGTAGTGTGTTATCATGTGTACTAGTGTGTTATCATGTATAGTAGTGTGTTATCATGTGTACCAGTATGTTATCATGTGTACTAGTGTGTTATCATGTGTACTAGAGTGTTATCATGTATAGTAGTGTTTTATCTATAAGGAGCCTGACTCAAAGGTCCTACTGTCTCGTGGAGAGAAGTTTGGTTTTTCCAGAGGTCCGGCTCCGGCTCCGTCCCGGAATTTCTGTGGGTCACACTGGCTTGTCGGACTGGCTCGGATTACCGTGTTAACCCCTATGCAGAAGATAGAGGCCTCACTCTCTACCCGTGTTAACCCCCATGCAGAAGGACCCTTGTCTTTTTAATTTGTTTGTTAAATGTGGTAAGCTTTTAGAAGAAACTCTTACCGGCACAGATAATGGCCGTCTCAGCACCAATCTCCTCACAGAAATATTTATAATAAAGCAAAATATTGCTTACCTCTTAGTGGCCACTTTTCTGTGAGGAGTCCAGGGCCGGGCCCACCCACCCTGCATCGAAGCAGCTTGCTTTATCCAATCCTGTTCGTGACGCCAAGTTTTCTCTGTGGTGGCCAGTGATACAGAGACATTGCAAAAAACTCAATGAGACGAGGATCCTTCAAAAGAAAACTTTTATTGACGTATCAACAAAGTCTGAGTCAGGTCTGCAGAGTGACTGGAAACAGACAAAAGCCTCCCTGTCTTTATACCATTTACAAATCTCGTGAACAATCTACTTGCCTCAGTCTGTCCTGCTTTTAATCAGGGACCTTGTTGATCAGGACATGTTGGCGGAGCAGGAGCCTCTCTATTGATACAAGGATGACGTTAGGGTGTCTTCAGTCGTCCCCCTTTGACAGTCTATTGGTTGCCTTGATATGCTGTTACTACTGCTGCTACTGTTGTCTGCATAATAATGGTTACGCTTTCATAATGGAATGTCACTTATCCTACTTTTGGGCATGAACAAGTTTATCTTTTACTATCGTTGTGTCCTGGTTATATGGCCTTGTGCTACTTGCCACAACTGCTTGTCACTCTTATCACATGAAATGACAGATACCCACATTTACCCTTACGTAATACCATACTACTACTACTGCTACTACTACTGATATTGATACTATAACCACACAACCCTCCCCCACTACCTTATACTGCTGCTGCTACTACTACTACTACTACTACTACTACTACTACTGATACTGTGACCACACAAACCTCCCCCACTATCTAATACTGCTGCTACTACTACTACTACTACTACTACTACTACTACTACTACTGATACAATGACCACACAAACCTCCCCAACTACCTGATACTGCTGCTACTACTACTACTACTGATAGAATGACCACACAACCCTCCCCCACTACCTTATACTGCTGCTACTACTACTACTACTACTGATACTGTGACCACACAAACCTCCCCCACTATCTAATACTGCTGCTGCTACTACTACTACTACTACTACTACTACTACTACTACTGATATAATGACCACACAAACCTCCCCCACTACCTGATACTGCTACTACTACTACTACTGATACTATGACCACACAAACCTCCCCCACTACCCGATACTGCTACTACTACTACTACTGATACTATGACCACACAAACCTCCCCCACTACCTGATACTGCTACTATTACTGATACTATGACCACACAAACCTCACCCACTACCCGATACTGCTACTACTACTACTACTGATACTATGACCACACAAACCTCCCCCACTACCTGATACTTCTACTACTACTACTACTGATACTATGACCACAGAAACCTCCCCCACTACCTGATACTTCTACTACTACTACTACTACTGATACGATGACCACACAAACCTCCCCCACTACCTTATACTGCTGCTATTACTGATACTATGACCACACAAACCTCCCCCACTACCTTATACTGCTGCTATTACTGATACTATGACCACACAAACCTCCCCCACTATCTAATACTGCTACTACTACTACTACTACTACTGATACTATGACCACACAGTCCTCCCTCATTACCCAATACTTCTGCGACTACTATTACTGATACTATGACCACACCAACATCCCCCACTACCTAATACTGCTGCTGATACTAGTACTACTACTGACACTATGACCACAGAGCCCTCCCTCACTACATAATACTGGCACTACTACTCCTACTACTACTACTACTCCAGATACTGTGACCAAACAACCCTCCCCAACTACCTAATACTGATGCTACTACTACTACTACTACTGCTACTGATACTATGACAACACAAGCCTCCCTCACTACCTGATACTGCTACTACTACTACTACTACTACTACCACTGATGCTATGACCACAAAAACCTCCCCCACTGTATAATCCTGCCCCTACTACTACTACTACTAGTACTACTACTACTACTACTACTACTACGGATACTGTGACCAGACAACCCTCTCCCACTACCTAATACTGATGCTACTACTACTATTACTACTACTACTACTACTACTACTGATACTATGACCACACAAACCTCCCCCACTATCTAATACTGCTGCTACTACTACTACTACTGATACTATGCCCCCAAACAGAAACAAATTCTTCCAGGTTTGAAATTATTTTGAAAAACATGAACTCAGTTTTCAGCTGAGCAGCCACTAGACCCCTGAACATGAGTGTAACATCCGTGGACCCTGTGCCTTTCATTTTGTTTCTTCTGCTAAGCCAAATTCTCATTTTTGCCTGACCTATCAGAAAATTATCCAAGGTGACCCAAAGGAATTGAATCGAGTGCAACTGGACGACGCAGTGACGGTCTTTGGGGGTGTTAGTTTCTTGAAGTCGAAACTAACACCCCCAACAACCGTCACTGCTTAACATCGGATCACAAAGAGTCATGCATATCAATACCTCTGATAATGATGGGTGTTGCTAAACATCGGAACACAAACAGCCATGGACATCAATAGCTTTGATAACGACTCCAAAGAGGATAAATATCTGAGTTTCATCACCAGCCAGTCAGACTAGCTTGGTCTAGTCAGAAAGGCACGAACTGATGAAGCCTCTTGGATGAGAGGCAAAATGTCTTCACGGATATATACCAAGTCCAGTTGCACTTGATTCAATTCCTTTGGATAACCATGACCTGGATGAATGAGAGCATTCACAGACATCCAAGGTGACACGTCTGCACTGTGCTGCCATGTACCTCGGACCAAAGACAAAGAGACTGTCTCCGAGAACCTCTCCTAAACCTCTGAGCCACTGCTGCAGTACAGAGAAAAGAGGGCTCAACCTGGGACATCTGAGCTGTAAGTGCTATAGAGTTTCTTCATCAGTACAGAAAGAGCAGTGACTCCCTGCTCTAGGATCAATATGTGCCATATGTCTGTTCGTAGCCACAGCCCCATGTACCACCCTCCCCTGTAGATCTGCAGTGCGTTTCTCTATGGGCGTTTTGACAGGGACCTCCAGCTGCCTTTGGGAGATGAACTTGTTGCCAACACACCCAATCACCTCGACTCCTGTACAGCGGCTAGTGATGTTCTGTTGAGAACCTTTACAGTGATTGCATACAAGGCCTTTTTTATGTATTTGAGAAATCATGTAGTTCTTGTGTTTTGAAAGACAAAATGGCCTCCTTCACTTCCTCCTGCTCCTCCACTGCTGCATGGATCGACAAAGATGGAAAAACAGGGTGCATAACTGGCTGATCCTCTCCACACGCTCCTCCTAGTGCCTCTCTGAAGAAGCCAGGAAGTGCACTGATCACTTCCTCCCACAACCTCTCTAGTAAACAAAGAGATTTAAAACCAGTTCCTTGGCTCAAAATATCAGCCGTCTTCCACTGTCTTCCTGATCTGAGACATGCTAGCTTAGTAAGTCCAGCTCTTGTGAGGGATCTCTGTACACTTACGGAGCTGAACATCCTGCCGTGTATAAGCAGGGTGTAGAAGAGTGGTTCCTCCTCTACACTGCCATAGATCTGGGAGTAGTCTCTTTTGGTGCTTAAGACTGTTCCCCAAGTTCAAAGGACAAACTGATAGATGGGTGTCATAGTGAACATCATGCCAGCTAGATCCAAAAGGAACAAGTGCTTGTCATAGTTCAGACTGATAACCCTACAAAGCAACACTGATGCTGTTTCACCCCAAAAGTCGTTAGTAATGGTATAAAAGTCGCTGCACAGTTTGAAGGCGAAAAGTTGTGATACAACTGCGAAGGTCAATTAGGCCCTGGCTTCTTTCTAACACTGGTAGGGACAACACAGCAGATTTGGTCCTGTGAAAGCCTTTCCAGATGAAGTTCACCAGCGCACCAGCGTCTTCTGTACTTCTCTTATGAGCGTGTCCGGAGGTTCTACAACCGTAAACCGGTGGCAGAACATCGAGGCAATCAACTTGTTAACAATCAAGACTCTCCCCCAATAGGACAACTGAGGCTGGATCCAAGTCCATCTAGACAATCGGGCACTGATCTTTTCAATTAAACCCTCCCAGTCTTTGCTCAGAAAGCGGTCACTGCCCAGAAAGACACCTAAGCATTTCATCCCTTCTGTGTTCCACTGCAGCCCAGCTGGCAATGTTGGCTTCTCTTTATTGTTCCACTCCCCCAGTTATAAACCCTCCGATTTTGACCAGTTGTCTATTGCAGAAGAAACTTGTTCATATATGGCCAATTTCTGCTTGAGAATTTTTAGATCATTTTGACTTGTTATGAAAACCGTGATATTGTCAGCATATGCTGATAAGCTAACTGTATTAGTGATGTTCCCTGAAAAGGTTAGCCCTGAGAGACCTTGCCTGAACCAAATTAAAATCAGTTCGATAACCAGGGAGCACAGCATTCCAGATAAGATACAACCCTCTCTTATACCTCTCTGAACAGAGACAGGTCGGCTGAGTCCACCTCCTACCTTTAACAGAACACTGGCTCCAGAATACAACAACTTGATCCAATGAATACATTTGGGGGGGGGGGGGACAGAGAGAGGGAGGAAGAGAGAGAGAGGAGGGGGGAGGGAGGGAGGGAGAGAGAGTGAAGGGAGAGACAGAGAGAGGGGGAGAGAGACGGAGAGAGGGAGGAAGAGAGACAGAGGGAGAAAGAGAGAGACGTAGAGGGAGAGAAAGACAGAGAGGGAGAGAGAGAGAGAGAGAGAAACATAAGAAAGAAACTACAAATATCTAATCTAAAACACCATCAACCATAGAAAACTGAATTAAGACAAAAATACTGTAAGATACTCAAAGAATATAAACAAACTTTAAAACGAAAAATAAGCAAGATCAATACAACAAAACTCTCTGAGACATTGAAGATTATTTAAATGAAAATCAGTTCTGGGAAAAATGGAACAATTTGAATTCTAAACAATCCCAGCAACTAGCCATTCAAAATGGAGACATCTGGAAAAAATATTTTGAAAACCTATCCAAAGAAATACTGTCAGAAGACCTTTCATCTGAACAAACACACATAAATGAAAAGCTGGAAATACTGGAATCAACTACAAAAACAACCAGAACCCAACTGACTACCAAATTTCACTAGAAAAACTAACAGACAAACTCCAAAGTCTTAAACCAAAAGAAGCTGGTGACCCTGACAGCATCAGGACTGAAATGCTCAAACACTGTTCTCTTGAGCTGCAGAAGGCCCTGCTTAAGCTGTTCAACCTGGTTCTACAAGCTGGCTGCCCTCCTGACACCTGGATAGGGGGCTTATATCCCCAATATACAAGAGTGGAGATAAATGTGACCCGAATAACTACCGAGGCATCTGTGTGAGCAGTAACCTGGGGAAGGTCTTCTGCTGTATTCTTAATGTCCCAATACAGGCCTTCCTTACCAAACACAGCGTCTTGAGCAAGAGTCAGATTGGCTTACTACCAAATCACCACACTACAGATCACATCTACACCCTACACACCCTAATTAATCAACATGTTCACAATAAATTAATAAATACATAAATGAATAATATGCATGCGTCATAGATTTTAAGAAAGCATTTGATTCTGTCTGACACGATGGCTTACACTATAAAATCATCCAAAGTGGCATAGGGGGTGAAGTGTTTGACATAATCAAATCTATTTTTCTGAAAAATAAGTGCGTAGTAAAACTTGGCGACCAAAAAACAAAAAATAAAAACAAAACAGAATACTTCACTCAAGAGCGAGGAGTGAGATAAGGCTGCAGTTTGAGTCCAACCCTGTTCAATATCTACATCAGTGGTTCCCAACCTTTTTTTAGTACTGTACCCCCAAAGCATTTCAAGCCAACCTAAAGTACCCCCTACTACACAATCAATTGTGGTGATCACCAGGATATATCATTAATGTATATAATTTATATAAACATATACAGTATTTTATGTAGTCTAATCCAAGATGGCGGTGCGCTGGACGCAGCGGCTACTGCGGCTCCTTGTTCAGTGTAGTGTCCCCTCATTTCATTTTTAACATGTGCCTGCACATTGTTTTTAATGACAATAAAATTGAATTGAATTGAATTGAATATCATTAGTTCAATTATACCTTTATAAAAAAATAAGACTCAATCTCCCCAATTAATATGACAATTTAATCATATTCAATTATAACTAATCATATTACTTATAATAGCCATTGTTTATAGACTTAAAAAAATGCAAAGCTCAAACTCACTGGTTAACGTGACACTCAACGGGACACTTGAGCCTTTTTGTCACTCATCAGTTTTGTGAGTCTGGGGGAGATTGTTGCAGCAGCTGTGACCAGATTATTCTCCATGTTGAGCCTGTTCCTGTGTTTAGTTTTGATGTGGGTCATGGCGGAGAATGTCACCTCACACGGGTTTGTGGATCCAAAGAGCAGCAGTTCATTCAGGGCATGTTTCCCCAATTCAGCATACTCCTTCTGCACAACACACCAGAACTGTATCAGTGGTGTGCTTGAATACCTCATCTTCAGGCTCCTATCTGAGGACATATCTATGAGGTTTTCTTGCAGTCTGTCGAGAATGCTGCTGTTCATGTCCGTCACAAATGGATTACGCACCCAGTCCAGTTTGGAAGACTTGTTGACAATATCAGGGAAGTAGGAGTTGAACTCATTCTTGAGCTTGGATAAATGTGTGTGTACTATTTTCACAATTGTAGCTCTGTCACATTCACCAGTGGCAATGTATGTATCCAGCTGCAGCAAACAACTTTTGTCCCCATCTTCACATTTGCTCTGCCAGAGCTTGAGCTTCTCCATGAATCCACAGACTTTGTTATACAAGCTAAGAACATGTGTGTCTTTCCCTTGAAGAGAGCTTCAGCTGGTTGAGTTTGCTGAAAATATCGGAGAGGTGTCCCAGCCGAGCTACCCAGTCAGCGTCGTCGAACATAGCCACCAGGGGGTGCGTGTGCTCCAACAGAAATTCCCTCACTTCATTGCGTAGCTCGAACAGCCGCTGTCACGACTTCCCTCGGGATAACCACCGGACATGGGTGTGAAGCAGTAGCTGTTCATGTTCTGACCCACCGTCTTGACCAAGTGACTGGACCAGTCTATGATTTATAGGCCTGGACTGTATGACGTTTATCACTTTTACGGCGTCATTCAAAACATGATGTAACTCTGGATCATTCTCTTGCTAGCTGATGCTTCTCGGTGAATCATGCGGTGCATCCATGTAACATTAGGGTTGACCTTTTTGATGTGGGCCATTAAAAAACCATTCACTCTGCCGCTCATCGCCGCAGCGCCGTCCGTGCCCACATGAGAGCAGGGCTTCCAGTCCAGCTTGTGTTTGGAGAACAAATGGCCAGTGACGTTAAAAACGTGCTGTTCTCCCTGTGAGTTTCTTGCAAAACAGAACGTGCTCGTTCGTCTCCAATGTGTTTTGTAACGCACAAACGCAATCAGCTGCACTTCCCCACTGACATCTGTTGATTCATCCAACTGCAAAGCGAACGTACCCGACTCTTTCAATTCCTCCACCACTTGGTCAATAATGTCAGTTCCCATGTCGCCGATCTGTGGGCACACAGCATTCTTTGACAACGGCACTTTCTTCAGGACATCAGCTGCTTTCTTATCGATCATTGTTTCTGCGAGCATGACAGCAGCCAGCAAGATTAGCTGTTCGGCTGTGGTAAATGGCTTTTTTGATTTAGCCACGAGTAGCGACACAGCATATGATGCCTCCAAAGCCTTGGGTGAAACCGATGTCGCCTTCTTTAGTTTTTCTTGGCTTCTCTTAAATTCAGCCAGCTTATGATGGATAAACTCGGCGGGTTTACCCACACAGCAGAGATGCTTAGTACTGAGGTGGCGATGTAAATGGGACTGTTTCATGCTGTTATTCGAAAGCACGTCGCCACAGAGGAAACACATTGGCTGCGGTGGCTCTGTAGTTCATTCATTCATTCATCATCAACCACTTCTCCGGGGTCGGTGGAAGCAAGCTAAGTAGGGCACTCCAGACGTCCCTTTGCCCAGCAATGCCCTCCAGCTCCTCCTGGGGGATCCCAAGGTGTTCCCAGGCCAGATTGGACATGTAGTTCCTCCAGCGAGGTCTGGATCTACCCCGGGGTCTCCTCTCAGTTGGCTGTGCCCGGTAAATCTTCAAAGGAAGGCGCACAGGAGGCATCCTAATCAGATGCCCGAACCACCTAAACTGGCTCTTTTTGACACGAAGGAGCAGCGGCTCTACTCCAAGCTCCCTCCGCATGTCCGAGCTCCTCATCCTATCTCTAAGGCTGAGCCCAGACACCCTACGGAGGAAACTCTTTTCAGCCGCTTGTATCCGCGATCTCACCCTTTCGGTCACTATCCAAAGCTCATGACCATAGGTGAGGGTTGGAACGAAGACTGACTGGTAAATTGAGAGCTTTGCCTTCCGGCTCAGCTCCCTCTTCACCACAATGATCCGGTACAATTACTGCTGATGCTACACCAATCCGCCTGTTAATCTCCCGATCCATCCTACCCTCTCTCGTGAACAAGACCCCGAGATACTTGAACTCCTTCACTTGAGGCAACAACTCATCCACAGGGAGCATTCCACCATTTTACGGTAGAGAACCATGGCCTCAGACGTGGAGGTTCTGACTCTCATCCTAGCCATTTCTCACTCAGCTGCAAGCTGCCCCAGTGGCTTCCCTTCTGCACTCCCGGTACCTGTGTGCTGCTTCAGCAGATCCCTGGGCCAACCAAGTCCGAAAGGCCTCCTTCTTCAGCCGGACGGCTTCCCTCAAAAATTATGATCTTCCAGAAGAAGCCCAGGTGTCAGGAAAGTAGACAACTATTTACTCTAGGTAACACTGCCCTAGAGCACACGTTAAATTATGATGACCTGGGACTGAGGGTTAGTGCCTCGGGAAGCCTTGGTCTGGCAGTGAATGCACTTAAAAAGAAAGCCCCAAGAGCTTTCTATGCAATAAAAAGAAAACTCTATAAAACAGACATGCCAATTAAAATCTGGTCCAAAATCTTTGAAAGTGTCATCCTGCCCATTGCAGTATATGGAAGTGAAGTATGGGGTCCACTCAGTCAGCAGACTACACTAGATGGGACAAACATCCAATAGAAGCCGTGCATGCAGAATTCTGTCAAAAATTGCTAAACGTACAAAGAAAAACACCAACAGATGCATGCAGGGAAGAATCAGGCCATTTCCCATTGATAATAAATATCAGACCAGATCACTTAACTTCTGGATGCACCTTAAACCAAGTCCCCACCACACACTGCAGTTTAAAGCATTCCAAATCCAAGAGCTAAGAAAGAATCCCCTCAGCCAGCTGGTTATGAAAGTAACTGACCCCGTAACCGCTAACATCGATGGGTTTCAGACTAGCACCGCTAACCAATCACAGACTACAGTAAACCACATCATCACACAATGCAACAACTCATATGTGGAGCACTGGGACACACAAACCAAATGACAACACAAATGAGGATGTTATGGGGCCCTAAACAGAGAAGACAAACTGGCTGACTGTCTGTCCACCATCAGAGACAGTCAGCACAGACACATCCTGACCACGTACAGGCTCACTGACCACAGTCCAGCCACTGAAAAGGACAGACACACAACATCTTGGCTACCAAAAGAGCAAAGAATTATGTGGCCACTGTACGGCAGGTGAGGAGGAGACAGAGATGCACTTCCTGCTAAATTGTGAGAAATTCCAGAACGTAAGGGAAAAATACCAGGAGACATTTGAAAGCCAGATTCCAGATGTTCTACGGCCACTTATTTTAGGGGAGCGTCAAAGGTCACACCTTGCAGCACAATATGTGTCAGAATGCCACAGCCTAAGGGTCAGTGAGTGACCAAAACACTGCCAGTTACTGTCAGTTGCTGTTCCAGTGCTGTTCTATGTTTCTGCCAGATCTGTCTGTTCCTTTTTCCATTTAATTTAATTTTGTTTATTTATCTCTTTTTTATTTATTTGGTTCTCTGTTGACCTATTTCACTGTCACCTGCTTTGGCCACATTTTAATGAATGCAGGCAGTCATGCTAATAAAGCATCATTGAACTGAACTGAGAGGGAAAGAGAGGGGGGGGAAAGAGAGAGAGAGCGAGAGATGAACAGTGTGTTGTCTGCCAGTGGAGGGCACAGTTAGCCTGCTAATCACTTCATCTTACACACACACGCACACACACACACACATACAAACACACACACACGCACACGCACGCACACACACATACACTGTCCTAGTACATTTGTCGATCCACTATGGTCTGCCTGTGTTTGTCTGTATGAAGTCTCTCCTCTCCTCTCCTCTCCTCATCTCTTCTCTTCTCTCCTCTCCTCTTCCCTCCTCTCCTCTCCTCTCCTCTTCTCTTCTTCTCTCCTCTCCTCTTCTCTTCCCTCCTCTCCTCTTCTCTCCTCTCCTCTTCTTCTCTCCTCTTCTTCTCTCCTCTCCTCTTCTCTTCCCTCCTCTCCTCTTCTCTTCTCTCTTCTCTTCTCTTCTCTTCTCTTCTCTTCTCTTCTCTTCTCTTCTCTTCTCTTCTCTTCTCTTCTCTTCTCTCCTCTCCTCTCCTTTCCTCTTCTCTTCTCTTCTCTCCTCTCCTTTCCACTTGTCCCCTCTCCTCTCCTCTTCTCTTCTCTTCCCTCCTCTCCTCTTCTCTCCTTTCCTCTCCTCTTCTTTCCTCTCCTTCCCGCTTTTCTCCTCTCTTCTCTCCTTTCCTCTCCTTTCCTCTCCTCTCCTCTCCTTGTCTCTCCTCTCCTCTCCTCTCCTTTCTTCTCCTCTTTCCAGAGCAGGGGATATTGCAGTCCTGGTTCAGCAGCACTAATTAACTGTGCTGGATTAAGACAGAGCCGTATTGTGAGTGTGCTGCAACTAGAGAACTTGTACTTCTGTGTTTTTTCTTTTTCCCTGCTGGCCTAACAACCAGCACTCTGTCCCTAGCCAGCCAAGCAATAGTCTGTGAAGACCCAGCCAGTCACTCCACTGTTCAGCTCTGCTTCCTCTCCGCTCTTTTCTCATCTTTCAGCTTTCTTCTTTATTTTGTCCATCTCTGCCCAGCTGAGCCCATCCAGTCTCTGCTGCTACACGAGATCCTGCTTCACTGGCCGCCTTCGCTCCACTGCTATCGACTGAGTTTAACAATGGTAGCTCCTGTTGGAGACTTTCAGTCTTCTCTTCATTAAAATCATGAATCTCCAGTCTGACGATGACAGTAGGATGGAAGGTTCATCTCCGTAGAGGTGAATCTAGTACTTAAATCTCAGTAGAGGTGAATCTAGTTCTTACATCTCAGTAGAGGTGAATCTAGTACTTACATCTCAATAGAGGTGATTCTAGTTCTTACATCTCAGTAGAGGTGAATCTAGTACTTACATCTCAGTAGAGGTGAATCTAGTACTTACATCTCAGTAGATGTGAATCTAGTACTTACATCTCAGTAGAGGTAAATCTAGTTCTTACATCTCAGTAGAGGTGAATCTAGTTCTTACATCTCAGTAGAGGTGAATCTAGTTCTTACATCTCAGTAGAGGTGAATCTAGTACTTACATCTCAGTAGAGGTGAATCTAGTTCTTACATCTCAGTAGAGGTGAATCTAGTACTTACATCTCAGTAGATGTGAATCTAGTTCTTACATTTCAGTAGAGGTGAATCTAGTACTTACATCTCAGTAGAGTTGAATCTAGTTCTTACATCTCAGTAGAGGTGAATCTAGTTCTTACATCTCAGTAGAGGTGAATCTAGTTCTTACATCTCAGTAGAGGTGAATCTAGTTCTTACATTTCAGTAGAGTTGAATCTAGTACTTACATCTCAGTAGAGGTGAATCTAGTTCTTACATCTCAGTAGAGGTGAATCTAGTTCTTACATCTCAGTAGAGGTGAATCTAGTTCTTACATCTCAGTAGAGGTGAATCTAGTTCTTACATCTCAGTAGAGGTGAATATAGTACTTACATCTCAGTAGAGGTGAATCTAGTACTTACATCTCAGCAGAGGTGAATCTAGTACTTACATCTCAGTAGAGGTGAATCTAGTACTTACATCTCAGTACAGGTGAATGTAGTACTTACATCTCAGCAGAGGTACTCTGTGTTCTCCAAAGCAAACTAAGAAGTCAGCTGACTTTGGTCCAGTCTACCTGTCCACATATAAACTAATGTCATATGTGTATTTTGTGTGTATTCTGCGCTTGTGGAGCAAAGCCGACAACTGGTCTTTGTTTTTGGTCCTCAGCTGCTCAATATTTTTTAAACTTTATTTATAGATTTTTTTTCTTAAAAATATACACCCATACATTAAAACACCCAAAAAAAACAAAAAAACAAACAAAAAACAAAACAAAAAACAAGCAAATCAGAGAGAAAAAAGAAAACCACAAGACAACCAAACTCATCCATTAAACATGTATGAAAACAAAGGGGCTTCGTTTGTTACAGTTGGGACCACTCAATTGTCAGACACCTATTACTAAGTACATGTATAACATATAACATGATATGTACTATACTGCTAAGTACATACACATACACACACAAGAAACACTCAATGGTAGGGCACGTGCTCAACAAATAAGGAGCAAAATAATCCAGTGAGTCTATTAAATTCTTTATGAGACAGTACAAGCATGTGTCATGCCGCAAGCAATCATCAGCTGTCAACTGACAGCTGATGATTGCTTATGGCATGCTGAGTCCAGCTGAGTGCGCGACTCACAAAACATGCTTGTACTGCTATCAATCAATCAATCAATCAATCAATCAATCAATCAATCAATCAAGCTGTTTTTTATACAGCGCTTTTCTCGCTGCAACAGCCACTCAAAGCGCTTTACATTTCTAGTCAGAGCTGAACGTCAGCCACCTGTTACAACAAACACAAGCCGTTTCCTGTCCAGTCACTCCCTATTTCCTGCGTGTAAGGCCACCGAAATGTGATTCACAACGATTAACTTATTCACACGTATATTGCAAAAAGATGCGACATGGGCCGTTTGAGACTCCTGACATAGGGCACACCAGTGACAGACCTTAGTCGGTGAGCAGATATGGGACTCCTGACATAGGGCAGACCAGTGACGGACCTTAGTCGGTGAGCAGATAATGAGACTCCTGACATAGGGCAGACCAGTGACAGACCTTAGTCGGTGAGCAGATAATGAGACTCCTGACATAGGGCAGACCAGTGACAGACCTTAGTCGGTGTGCAGATAATGAGACTCCTGACATAGGGCAGACCAGTGACAGACCTTAGTCGGTGAGCAGATAATGAGACTCCTGGCATAGGGCAGACCAGTGACAGACCTTAGTAAGACCAGCGTTACGAGAGATGTAAGTGAAATCGTCAGACTCAGGAAGGTGATGATGAATGAATTGATGAATTCTCTCCTCCTCTTTCTGGGAAACAAGATCGTTGACAGGTTCAGCATGGGGACGTCATGAAAGTCCATCAGCATCGAGGTTACGTCTTCCTGCTCGATACTGAAGCTGAAACTGGAAGGTAGACAGGTCAGACAACCAGCAGTAGCTTGTTGCATCTAACTTAACTGTGGTCAGAAGATAAGTTAGGGGGTTGCTGTCTGTGACTACTGTAAAAGAGCCTCCATACAAATAGTCACAAAACTTCTCTGTCACAGCCCACTTGAGCGCCAGAAACTCAGGTTTGTGAGCTGAATAGCGAGATTCGCTCTTCAACAATCCACGGCTGGCGAATGCGATGACACGCATCTCCCCTTCCTGTTCTTGATAGAGGGCTGCTCTTAACCCAGTCGTACTGGCATCTGTATGTAATACATATGGCAACTTTGGGTTGGCAAACCCTAACACCGGAGCTGTGGTGAGCTTGTCGATGATCGCTTCAAAAGCCTGTTGACAGCTGTCTGTCCACCTTCCTCCAAAAGGCTGTTTGGGCTGAAAGTACTGCCCACTGTTCTCTTTCGGTCCACTGGCGCTCTTCCTGAGGGGCGGGTATCCAGCAGTGAGGTCGGTCAGTGGCTTCACTATCTTGGAGTACCCTTCAATGAAGCGCCGGTAGTAACCGACAAACCCTAAGAATGAGCGCAGCTCTTTGAGGTTTCTTGGACTTGGCCAGGTTTTTAGGGCCTCAACTTTCTGGGGGTCGGTCTCAACGCCATTCTGTGACACGATGTGTCCTAGGTACCTCGCCGAAGTTTGGAAGAATTTACATTTCTCCACGGACAGCTTCAGTCCGTATTCCTTGAGACGGTTGAGTACATGGAGAAGGCGGGTTTCATGCTCTTCTAGTCTTTCCGAGAACACTATCAGGTCATCAAAAAACACTAGGACTTCTTTCAGGTTGATGTCACCCATGCACTTCTCCATCAGCCTTTGAAATGTGCTGGGAGCATTTGTGATGCCTTGGGGCATTCTATTGAATTCCCAGAACCCCAATGGACATACAAAAGCGGTCTTGTTTTTGTCAGCCTCATCGACCTCGATTTGATAGTACCCCGACTTGAGGTCTAATACGGAGAACCACTTTGAACCTGTAAGTGCTGAGAACGTCTCCTCTAGATTAGGGAGAGCGTAGGCATCTTTGATGGTCTGCAGGTTTAGGTTCCGGTAATCGATACAGAGTCTCACATCTCCGGTCTTCTTCCTAACCACCACTATAGGTGAAAAGAAGGACGACTCAGACTCCCGGATTACTCCTGCCTCACTCAGCTCCTGCAGGTGTCTCCGCACAGCATCAAGATCTTGTGGACACAGGGGTCGAGGTCTGTGCTTAAAGGGTGTCTCATCATTTAACTTGATCTGGTGCTTCACTTTGTCTATTCGACCAAAGTCAGAATCATGTTGGGCGAACACCTCTGGCATAGCTCTAAGCTTTTGCTCTACTCTCTCCTCCATTCGGCTGACAGTGGAGAACCATCAAAGTTTAACTCTAGGTTCTCCGAGGACTTTGGGAGGCTATCTGAGGGTGCGGTATCGGTAGGGTTTAGATCACTCAACACTACTTCCTGCAAAGCATGGATTTCAGCTATGACACTCTTTGCTGGCATGACGATGCCATGCTTACTTTCATTTCGCAGCACTACTGGTAACCTTTTTGATGACTTATCAGGGAGACTGAGTAGACAGTTTGTGACCAACAGGCCACCTGGTAAGTGAAATGATGAAGGGGGGTTCGACTACAATCCACCTATCTGAAGTTTGGCTGTTGACATGAACTGACCCTTCCAACACACAGCTTTGACCCGCAGGGACAACTTCAGGGTCTTTTCCTGATAGTCTCACTAGCCCTATGCTGCTGTTCTCTTTTTGCTCGTCTCTAGTCTGCGTTATTTTAGGACAACCCTATAACCATATGGGAGGGCTTGGAGATCTGTGTTTGTCATGGGACAGTCTTCGTACACTAAATCTAAGGTGTTGGTGCCTATCAAGAGTGTGGACTGGGCATTAGACCGTGTGTCTGGGACAACTCATGCGAAAGTGGTCACAGTGCTTTCAGAACCGAAACAGTCTTTAGGGAAGGTGATATCTACCTCAATAAAGCCTGAATAAGGTACAGTTTGACCGTTCGCAGCCTCTACCTCTAACAGTTCATTTAAAGGATGGATGTCTAAGTTGGAGAGGTGGTTCTCATAAAACGATTGCGATACAGTGGTTACCTGCGATCCTGTATCAAGGAGGCAGTTGTAAGCCTGTCCATCAATGAACACCTGAGCAGTGCACTTGGCTCCAATCAGACCATCTGGTATTTCTACAGGGGTGAATCTCTTGTGTGAAAACCTTTTGTTGGCTTTGGGACTGTTACTCTGTTTAGCTCTCATTTGTCCCACAACGAGAGCTGAACCTAGTTTAAAGACTGGGGAGGGACTGAACCATTTTGACTGTCCTACTAAGACTGTTTCTCCTTTAGTTGCTTCCTTTTAGCAGCTACCAACGATGGATTTGGATCATTGGGACACTCAGATGCAATGTGGCCATCTTCACCACACTGGAAACAGTACCATGGCTAGGGCCTGTTTCTGGGCTTCTGGTCAGCAGTGGGAGGAGATACATTGTGCATAGTTGAATGTTTTGCACTCTTAGCCACTTTGGCCTTTTTCTCTTTCTGTGGTTTCATGCTTGTGGGCTGGCTGTGAAGCTCAGTGATCTGTTTCTTCAATTCAGCGACAGCGCTGTCTCCAGAAGGGACTTTTGACTCCGGTTTCCCTGTGTTTAGTCGGGCGAGTTTACTTTGCAGCTCAGTGACTTGTTTCTTCAGTTCAGTGATGTCACTCTCTGATGACTCATCACTTTCAAAGGAGCTTGCAGTTAGGAGATGTGCACCGACCTTTTGCTTTGATGCACCAAGGTGTTTTTTCATGCGGCTTTCTTTCGCAGTGTGCCTATCCTCATCTATGCGTATCTGTAACAGCAACTCAGCGAACGGAGGTGGGTTGTCTCTCTTACGTTCAAGCTGGAGGTCAGCTATCAGCACATCTTCCCAGCATCCTCGACAGAACTGACGCAAAAGATGCTTATCAGCTTCACTAGCAGATACACTGCCTCTTTTCTGTGCTTTGGCAAAGGCTGTCTGCAGATGGTGCAAGTAGTGGGATGGCTTCTCTCCGACATCCTGGAGTATATTGAGGAACTTGGGAAAAAGCCCATCACCATCTTCTACAATGCCGAAAGCTGAATCTAATAGGTCGAGGTAAGCTGTGGGTAAGGCTTGTGACCCTAATGATTTCACAATATCAGTTGCTGGTGATACAAGACTATCAAGGATTTTCCTTGAGCGCTGCAAATCTGACAGAGTTGGGTCCTGAAGAAGGAGCTCAACACTGTTCCACCATGTCTCATAATCTACCTCGTGAGAAGGACATGGATTTCTGCCTGAGAACCCTCTGAGTCTGAATGACACATTCGTCTGTGAAGTAGATGCTTCACTTCTCACTATGTGTTCCACAACCATTCGCTGCACCTCTGGAGGATTAATAACATCGCTTGTGGAAATCCTAGTGGTTTCAGCTCTTCTAGTCTGAATGAATGGCTTGGACTGTGTGGCACTCACAGAGGATTCACCCCGCTCCATTGTCCTAGCTGGACCAGCCTGGTAGGTTACTTGCTGTGGCTCAGGGGCTGGGCTGGTTCGATTGGTATCTCTGAGGTGGAAGGCTCGTTTGCAGGCTCACTCAAGGTTGACTCTGTTTCAGCAGCTGCGGCTTGCCTGCATCTCGACAGCTGCTCCTGCAGGATCTCTTCAAAGGATCTGCCACTCAGTTTCGCCACTTTTTACAGTTCACTGAAATAGCACTGGGTGGCGTAACTGGTCACAACCGGTAAACACTCACTCAATAGGGATCTAATGTGGCATGTGACTTGATTTGGGCTCTCATATTCATATGGAAGTGAAGGCTCAAGAGCGCTTACTGCAGTTCCACTCGCATACTCTACAATTACATTTTTGTGGTATGGAGATTGGGGGTCATCTACCCTAACTGTTCTTTCAATGCGCCCATATCTGCTCAAGAAATCATTTAGATCATCATCTTTCTCTGTGTCAGTGAGTCCACTAACAATAACTGCGTTAGGCACTTGAATGCTCTCTCTATCTACTACTTCCATTTTGTCTTGGCCGGACTTTACTATTTTAGGTCTGGGTGGTCTGAACAAGTAGACTAATATTCAAATTACTGTCTAATTGTCTTAATTTAGCTATCAACCACTCCTGGCTGGCTCGCCATTTATGTAGAACTGTAGATGTTGACATCTGACTAAGACCAGTTCTAGGTTCGTAGGAGCAGTTTATAACTAGCATCAAATGATTGCAGACCACAGACCAGGGAATAAAGTGTGAACTGCCGGTTTGTTTTTATATAAAGAATTGTAAACATAGACAGAGAAACATACACAATTACACAATAACACAATAAGAATGGATAAATTCCTTGAAACCTCTTGTTTTATGATTTAACCCTTATTAAACCACTATTTTGAGTTTCAGATATTTTAGGTAGATATTTTAGTTCTAATTTAGGATCCTTTTAATTCTAATTTGAAGTTATCGCTTGTTTGAATTGACAAATTATGTTAATTTGTTTTATGTTCGATTTTGTTCTATTAGGCCTTTAAGTTTCAGTTCTAATTTCCATTAAGCTAAGTTACTTAACCAGTAAATCAGAATGCCAAAAGTAACACACAATTGCATTACCCCATGAACAGTATGAATGAGTAATAAACTCAGCCGATACAGCAATTAACAATACAATATCAGACCAACAATCAAAATCAATAATCAATGCAGGCTATAATCAATCCTTTTTGGAAAGTCCGTTGTTGCTCCACTGAGTCCAACTGCGTTTTTCAGTAACAAACTGGAAATTTCAGTCCTACCACAATCCAGATGCTCGAATCTGTAGGGTACTGTCCTGAGAATGAGCTGTCTGCAGCCGCAGACAGACCACATGGATCCAGCAGGTCTCCTATGGGTGGCTCGCCATCTTGTTTCCAGCGTGGGGCATGAAACACCAAGCGCGATCTTCCCAATCCAAAAAAAAAAAAAGGCCAAGTCCTGGATGACACTCGGACACAATACAAAACCCAGGGTCCGGAGGATGATTAAACCAAACAAAATACTCAATTTGGATAAAGAAAGAAACAATTGTAGCTCACTGCTATTTCAAGGTAGAATCTTTTATCTCTCGTTCTAGTGGCTTCTCTCAAGCGTTTTCCTGGCGTTCTGAAACCTAGCTGGTTCTGGAACTTTCTCCCTCTCGAGCAAGGCAGCTGATTGCCTAATCAGCACTGCACTCGCGGCGTTTTAAGAAATAGCAATCTGAACCAACAATATGAATATGAATTTATTGATACCATGAATTACTTATCTACTGTTTATTATTTATTTGCAAAATGAATAATTATGAGTATTTATTTAATTATTATGATTCAACTGTAATTATATGTAGGTTATTTTAACCTGGGCTATCTTGACCTGGGTTACACAAGGGTCAATGCTTTCTCAAACGTAGGCTCGGTCTCAGATAATAATCTACGCTGGATGCGGTCATCATTCACTCCACAGACCAGCGTATCCCTTAGCATTTGCGTCAGATTGTCCCCGTAATTGCAGTCCTGAGCTAACTTGCGCAACGCCGCAACATCGTGCATCAGTCAGTGACTCACCCTGGTGGCTGTTCCTGGAATTACATTTAAACCGCTGCACGATCCCGGACGGCCTGGGGTTGAAATGCGCTTTCAGCAAGTCCACAATGTCCTGGACCGACTTCTCCCCTGGCAACACCGGACTGAGGACATTTCTCGCCAGACTGTAAGTTTGGGCACCCATGGAACTGAGCAAAATTGACTTTTTGATGGCTCCATCGGTAATCTTATCAGCAATAAAAAAATGTCCCAAGACTTCCACATATTCCTCCCATGACTGCGACTCACTCTCAGAAGCAGCGACCGTTCCCACCGCCGCCATGTCCCGTCTCGGGTAGCGGCAGCCCCGCGCTAGCTAGCTAGCCACCTGCACCCGGTGCTGAAACGTCCAGGAACACCGGATATGCTTGTGTTTCCAGGATTCCGTTTACCTCGTCGCCAGATGTAGTAACCTCAAAGAATGAAATAGGGAGACCAAGGTAATGGGTAAACTAGGAATATCTTTACTTTGGTAAAGACACATACAGGGCACGATCTTCCTCTTCGCTGGCCTAGTGTTCTGACTTCCTTACTAAGTAACACTGTGCTCCACCTAGTGGTTGAACTAGAATATAGCAAGACAAAATGACGTCAAAGATTTTTTTAAAAAACCATAGTCGAGGGCCGTGTGGCAGACCTGGAACAACAGTCCAGGATGAATGACCTGATTATTAGCGGCTTGCAAATCTGGCCTCCGTCCTACGCCAGGGCTGCAGCGAAGGATCCAGAGCCCACCGAGCCTGACCTGGTCTCCCTCGAGCAGCAAGTGATCACCTTCTTCAACAGTAAGGAGATAAAAGTGGACAGCAGCGATATCGAGGCGTGTCATCCTCTTCCCCAAAAAGATAAAAACGTGAAACCAGCCGTAATAGTATAATTCGCTTTGTGAGCAGGAAACAAAAAACAGCACTGCTAAGGCAGGGAAGGAAGCTGAAAGGCACCAACGTGTATCTCAACGAGCACTTGACGAAGAAAAACGTAGACATCACCAGACAAGCACGCATCTTGAAGAAGCAAAACAGGATTCAATCAACATGGACAACAAACTGTCAAGTGTTCATAAAACTGAATGGATCTCCAGAGGAAGCTAAAGTGCTGGCCATCAAGGACATTGCAGAGCTGGACAAGTATCAGAGATGACAACACTGGGAGAACAGCAAAGGTCATAATTCTGAAACCCATGACAATTACAACCCATGACAAGCCTCATTGACACATGTCATTCATCTCCAACTGGAGATATTAATGAACAAGTACTGCTCTCAGAATATGAATCTGTTGGACTGAAAACCTTTGAATTCACTGAACATAAAGGACATGATATGGAGAATGATACTGATCCTGAGAACAATTTCTACATCAACACACGCAGCCATTGTGAATACTATACTGAGGAACAGTTTAACAGAAATTCAAAAATGAATGGAGTAATATCAATCATACATTTCAATAGTAGGAGCCTGGATTCAAACCTTTCAAAGATCCCACACTATTTAAGACAGCTGAAGAACCAATTCACTGCAACAGCATCTCTGAGACTTGGCTTAATGAGGAGCAAACTGCCATGGTCAATATTGAGGGATACGAGATGTATTCTATGAATAGGAATTTAAAAAAAGGTGGAGGGGTTGCTTTATACATTGACAAAAACTATAACTGTAAATCTATCAATAGTATGTCACAAATAGTAGACAATATCATGTAATGTATTACCGTAGAAATAGAACTAGAGAAATAAAAAAACATACTACTAAGCTGTGTACACAGAACTGCAGGATCATGTATGGATGCATTTAGGGAAACGTTATTGGAGATGTATGGGAACATAAATAATAAGAAAATGTTTTTTGTTTGTGGGGACTTCAATATTGATTTGTTAAACCCACTTGAACACAATACCACTGCAGAATTCATTAATTCAATGCACAGTATGAGCCTGTATCCCTCAATCACACGCCCGACCAGAATAACAACTCACAGTGCTGCACCAACTGACAATATATTCACTAATGTCATTGATAGGAAAGTAATAAGTGGGTTAAATAAATGACACAAGTGACCATCTGCCAGTGTTTGCAGTCATTCAGAGCTGTACAGGGGCAAATAAGGACGTTATAACACACAAAATAATTAGACAAAAAACAGAAGGGACAATGAATTCTTTTAAAAACGATCTGGTGGTACAAGACTGGAGTAAAGTCTATGTGGAAGATGTAGACGAAGCCTATGACACATTTTTGTCAATAACAACGGTTCTTTATGAAAAAAAACTGCCCTCTTGTTAAGAAAGTAGTAAAACAAAAAATTACTTAAAAGCCATGGTTAACTAAGGGGTTATTAAACTCATGTAAGAAGAAAGATTTATTATATGAAGAATTTTTAGAGAAGGGAACAAAAGAATCGGAACACAAATACAAGACGTATAAAGATAAACTGACAAAAATTATGAGAAACAGCCGAAGGGATTACTACAGCAAATTACTAGAGGACAATAAAAACAACATAAACAATACATGGGTGGTATTGAATGATATTATTAAAAATAAAAAGGGGGAAACTGAATACCCAAATTGCTTCCTAACCAAAAATAATAAAACTATCAACGATGTGGCCTTAATTGTTAATGAATTCAGTGATTATTTGTTGGTGTTGGTCCTGGTTTGGCTGGGGAGATTGCAAGCACTGGCTGTAGAAATGACGTGGCAAGTAAAGATGTACAGCTAAAAGAATCTTTGTTTTTAAAGGGAACAGATGAAAAAGAAATTACTGACATTGTCAAAAGTTTTAAGACTAAGAGGTCAACAGACTGCAATGGTATTGAAATGTCACTATTAAAAATATTATTGAGTGTGTGGTGAAACCTCTTACATATAGTATATGCAATCAATCTCTGAAAACTGGTGTTTTTCCATGTAAAATGAAAACGGCTAAAGTCATACCCATATACAAGGCTGGCGATAGACACACACTCTCAAATTACAGACCTGTTTCTCTGCTTCCACAATTCTCTAAAATACTGGAAAATATATTCTACTCAAGGTTGGATGACTTTATCACAAAACATAACGTACTGTGTGAACAACAATATGGATTTAGAACCAATAGGACTACATCATCTGCACTCATTGATTATGTGGAAGAGATAACAACTGCTATGAAAAAAAAGAATATGCAGTAGGAGTATTCTTAGCTCTAAAAAAAAATTTGATATGGTTGACCACGACGTATTATTAATAAAATTACAAAATATGGAGTCAGAGGAGTAGCGCTTTCTTGGCTATCCAGTTACCTAAATAATAGGAACCAATATGTGCAAATTAATAATTATAAATCACAATTAATGATGGTTAAGTGTGGGGTTCGTCAAGGCTCAGTGTTGGGGCCATTGTTGTTTATTTTGTACATCAATAATACATGTGAGGTTTCAAAAGCGCTAAAAATAATTTTATTTGCAAAAGACACAAACCTACTTTGCAGTGGGGACAACTTGCCAAAGACCTCCTGCATCAACCAGCACTATACACCTTGTACTGCTCCTTCATACTTCCATACATTGCCTACTGTATGGAAATGTGGGGGAACACATACAAAACAAACACAGATCCAGTTTTCATCCTTCAAAAAAGAGCCATAAGAATTGTAAACAAAACCAATTACAGACAGCCTACAAACCCACTCTATCAAACTGAAAGCACTAAAATTTAAGGATTTGGTTGACTTCAAAACAATTCAAATCATGTACAGAATAAAAAATCAGCATTTACCAAACAGTGTCCAAAAGTTGTTCCAAAGGAGGGAAAGTAAACACGATCTCAGAGGAATATGTATATTCAAAAAACAAAAAACAACTAGTGAGTAAGCTGCCCTTACAACGTGGCTCAGGCCTAATAATATCAAGGAGCTTAAGTCTTTTCTGGGACTTGCCGGATATTACAGGAGGTTCATAAAGGACTACTCCAAAATCGCAAGGCCTCTGAATGATTTAACAGCTGGGTACCTGCCACAGAAGAGGAAGTCGGCCTCTTCACACAGCAGCTCAAAATGTCCCTAAAGTGTAGATTTCAAAAAGCCCTTCAATGACAAATGGACATCAGCCTGCGAAGATGCATGCAAGACTCTCATCCAAAAGCTCACAGCAGCTCCGATTCTTGGGTTTGCAGACCCGAAGAAACCCTATGTTGTACATACAGACGCGAGCACCCATGGCCTTGGTGCGGCTCTATATCAAGAGCAGGAAGGCAAATTGAGAATAATAGCCTATGCGAGCAGGGGACTCAACCGATGTGAACGAAGATAACCTGCACATAAGCTTGAATTTCTGTCTCTGAAGTGGGCAGTCACAGAGAAGTTTTTTGACTATCTCTATGGAGCGAAATTCACAGTTGTTACCGACAACAACCCATTGACATATGTACTGACATCTGCCAAGCTGGATGCAGCAGGCCACCGCTGGCTGGCTGCCCTTTCCAGCTTTGACTTTAATATCCAGTGTAGAGCTGGGAAGAAGAACCAAGATGTAGACTGTCTCTCAAGGTGTCCACATCCTCATGACCAATACCAACCTGATTTCACTTCCCAAGAAGAGAATAATCATATTCAGCGGTTCATTGCTCAGTTCCAACAGGATGACAGAGGAGCAGTTTTCCCATCCGAGTTGGTGAAGGCAGTGTGTCAGAGACACCAGCACATTTCAGCAGCAGGTACAGAGCCAGACTTCCAGCTGCCTGTACCAATTGAGTGCTTAGCAATTGAGGCCTCTGCCATCCCTGTAAGGTTCTACCAAGCTGATGTACTCGGGTCATGTACACTGCCACAAATGTCACTTGAAGACTGGACACGTGAGCAAAGACAAGATCCGGTCATCAGTCGAGTAATAGATATTGTCAAAGCAGGAAAGCGACTCTCATATAGAGAAAAGTGTCAGGAAGACAGAGAGGTCCAGCTGATGTTGAGAGTAATGGAGCAGTTGTTCTTCTCAAATGAGGTCCTATATTGAAAGCGCATAAGCCAAGGTGAGCCTTTCCATCAACTTGTCCTTCCCACAAGATACAGGAAAACAGCACTAGAGAACCTCCATGATGCTGTTGGACACATGGGTACTGATAGAACACTGGATTTGGTTCGTGCCCGGTTTTATTGGCCCTGAATGGCCATGGATGTGGGTGAAAAAATCAGGACTTGTGAGAGGTGTATACGGAGAAAGGCATGGAGTTGGTCTGTATGGACTATGTTTCACTGGAGCCAGATGGAAAAGGAACAAAGAACATCTTGAGCATAACGGACCACTTTACTAAATATGCAGTGGCGGTACCAACAGCCGATCAAAGGCAAGAACAGTGGCAAAAGCTTTATGGAATATTTTTTCCATTCATTATTGGTTCCCTGGGTGGTTGCACAGCGACCAAGGTCGCGACTTTGAATCAGCCCTGATCAAAGACCTGTGTATGCTACTTGGCATAAAAAAAGACGAGGACAACGCCTTACCACCCACGTGGAAATCCCGTTGAGCGATTCAACAGAACACTCCTTGAAATGCTGGGAACACTTGCAGAGGGAGACAAAGTGAGGTGGACAGATTTTGTGCAGCCCCTTGTCCATGCATATAATTGCACTAGAAATGATACTACAGGCCATTCCCCCTATCAGCTGATGTTTGGTCGGCAACCGAGACTTCCAGTCGACATAGCTTTTGGACTGAACCCAGAGGGAAGTAGTAAACTGTCCCACTCTGAATATGTCAAGAAATTGACAGAGTCTAATGGAAAGCTATCGGCTAGCTACTGAACTGGTTGACTGAACACAGTCTGAAGAATGCTTTACAGAACAAGCGGAGGTTTGATGGCAAAGTAAGAGAGTCCACACTGGTAGCTGGAGACAGAGTCCTTGTGTGGAATGTCGGCATCAGAGGGAAGCATAAAATCGCTGATCGATGGAGTGAAACCATATTCAAAGTTGTTAAACAGATCCAAGACTCCCCTGTCTATGTCGTTGTGCCAGAACACACACGTGGACCTGAAAGAGTCTTACACAGAGACCTGCTTTTGCCGTGTGGCTTTCTCCCATCCACCATCACAGAAGCATATCCCCAAAACTTTAAGTCCAGACAGGAACCTAATAACTCACCACTTACTGGTGCGGATGGAGTTGAAGATGAAGGGGATGCATTTGAAATGGAGGATGACGTCTAGTATTATTCCCTTTATGACCAGCCTTTGACTGAAACAGAAGTCACCCAAGCTGATGCTGAACAGGACAGTGGGATTTTACGAGAGGGAACCAGACTTGAGGAAAAGTCTCACACTGAAGGTTTAGATGACAAAGATGCTCAGATGGAAAACGAGTTTGGCCCTGAGAGTCAGGAAGCCAACACGAGCTTTGACGTGTCTACACTAAACCCTGAATCTCCAGTGTTCCAACCTGAGAATATTGGACATGATGGAAACAGCAAGGCAAGTCAAGTCCAACACTCATTGGTACCTGACATTCTAAGAGCTGAGGAAAGCCTTCCTAAAGTTCCTGCCACAGACCTAAGTGAGCTTTGTAGCCCCAAAAATGGAGTCATGGAGATGACCAAGGAGAGGGGAAATGTAAAAGAACAAATAGAGTCAGAGAAGACTGAGGTTGCTCCTGAGGTTGAGGTGCCATTAAGAAGATCATCCAGGGATAAAACGGCTCCCCAAAAGCTGACCTACCCAACTTTAGGGAACCCATTAGTCACTGTTATGCACTCAATTTTAACTGGGTTAGACCAAGCTTTCTCCCAAACCCTTACCTTTGATTCTGTACCTTACATATGTCATTTAACACCTTTAACATCTGAGGTAGTGTAGGGTGCAACATGCAAGGATGCATGCAGATTAAGGGGGGGTGTAACCCACTCAAAAATAACCTACAAGCAGGGTTAGGTTATTTACAGTCTAATTTCCCATTTCTAAGTATATTTTAATTATATGTTTCACCTGCATATTATTTTAGTCCAGCAGAGGGCAGTAGTGGTGCTGCAGATAGTGAAACCTACTGCAACGTTTCTCGGGGAGAGGAAGAGCGAAGTCGGAAAACAGCGGGGAGTAGTAAGTTGAAGTTGAAAGGCGAGCTCAACGACAAAACGGACTGAAAGAAATAGTTCGAGGGGTTCTCCACAGAACCCGCCTCTAAGCAGGTAACACACAGAAGGGGGGTGCATTCTGGCGGGGGTTTCCCAGAAATGTATTCTTTTCTCTGGTTGGTGTTTTTCTTGAGATGATTTGGGACATTCCATTGAACAAATCGCCACCGGACCCGCGGCAGACGAGCAGAGGGCGTGAAGAGGAACATCCGGCCAGCGACCGGAAGTATTCTGCTCCACATGTCTTCGTTTAGTCGGGCAGATAAGCACCGAGATCTCACCACACTTAATACAAAAACATACTACCCGGGGAGATCCACATTGTTTACTTTTAGTTTGGGGGGGGGGGCTATTTCGTCAGAGCTCTGAAAGTTGTGTTTTTTTTTTCATTTTCTATTTTGTGTTTAAGGTTACAGTAGAGTAAATGCCGGCCGTTTGAGTAAAACGTAATAGGTGTTTTGGTGTTTTCATTCCTCTGCTCCTCTTTGAAAAGTACCTTAACCGAACACTTGCAAGTTACTGTATACCTATCAAGTGCCCACCTTACAAGGACAAATGCAAAACTTCATTGTATATCCATCAAAGGAGTCAATCTATGGAACAACTGTAAAGAAGAAATGAAGATGTGTATGTAACCCGCACTTTGCGTTCGGCCGTCGTCTCCCTACACGCCCTGGGACTCTGCGTTGTGTTTGTTGTAGTATGATGTTTGCGTGGAAAAGGAAGGAGGCGGAGGCGTGGGATCGTGGCTGAGACCTGGACACTTTACTGGCACTCGCTTACACTTCACCTCTCATCAATCAGCTGGCCGCTGGCCTCATCATACTCACAGCTTCCGGCAGACAAACAAAAAACCATGTATAATCTGCTCAAATAATACTGCATCCTGCGTTATATGCTATGCTAATGCTCAACAGGCTAGCCAACACTTTTTGTCACATTTCTCTTGCCAAATACAATGTTCGACATCAAACTTTAACTAGGTTATAAGCAAACTTGTCTATTAACACCACAGAATAAACAGTTAGACAATATGTGCGATATAAATCAATATTTTTATGATAATGCAGACCGCCAGTAACACTGCTCACCTTCCGGCAGACAAACAAAAAACCATGTGATCAACGCAGCCTTTTGCCCGGGACAAGACTTAGGGGTACGGTGTTGCAAGAGGGACAAACATCGCCATTTGCGGCATTCCCAGGGAAACATACAGCGTAACAGTGCCACCCTGTGGCGGATTTACATTACCTTACATCTACCCCTTCTTTAATTGATGGCGTCCCAGCCATCAGACCAAACAAAACAAAACAAATAACACTTATGAGCATAAACATTAAAACAGATCACACTGAAAGTGACGTATTAATACCATGAGTTGCATATGAAATGTAGATGTGTAAATGCAATCAAAGTAAATAAACCATTAATAAAACTTGTTTGTTTTTGTTTTTTCGTGGATTATACGTGCCTTGCTACCCTCTCTGCTATGGCCCTCTGCCACAATGTCCAGCCCCTCTCTATCTTCTGCTGTTCCTCTTTTGATCTCACCACCTGTGACTCGTAAGACAGTTTCTTTGGGGGACGTCGAGTTCTCTGTGGGTTCCTCCTCAGGCTGGGGCCATCAAGTGCGTTGGTGTCACTGACATTTAAGTCCTCTTCCCCCCCTTGACTCACTTTTTCGGCTTCCTCCCCCATTACCTCCATGCCATCCACCTTCCAGTCCCCCATGTCAGACTCAACTCCTGCACTTGTTGCTGCACCAGCCCGCTCCACCGGAAGAAACATACACTGTGTAAGAAGGTTGCGGTGAACCACTCTCTCTTTTTCACCCTCCTCTGTTCGGACCACATACACAGGTATACTGGGTTGTTTCTTCACCACAATGTATGGGCGTGACTCCCATCTGTCTCCCAGTTTCTGCCGTCCCTCCACATGACATATTTTGACCAAGACTCTGTCCCCTGGGCTGAAACCTTGACTCTTTGCCTTTTGATCATAGTACCTTTTCTGCTGCTCCTCTTGCATGTCGTGAGGCCTGGTTAGCCTGAGTATAAGCTTCCGACAGACAGTCATGCAGTGTCTGGACATATTCACTATACTCACATGGCTCTTTGGTGGTAGAAAGCCCAAAAATCAGGTCGACTGGGAGTCGTGGATGTCTACCAAACATTAGGTAATACGGTGTGTACCCAGTAGAGTCATGTTTGGTGCAGTTATACGCATGTGTCATTGCATCCACATACTCATGCCAGTGGGGTTTCAGGTGAGGCTCTAGTGTCCCCAGCATGTCCATGAGAGTCCGGTTGAACCTTTCGGTGGTGCCGTTACCCTGGGGGTGATAGGGGGTTGTGTGTGTCTTAGTGACACCAGTACACTTACACAGATCTTTCACCACAGCACTTTCAAAATTACGCCCCTGGTCTGCATGTAGTTTTGCTGGGAATCCAAACCGACAGAAAAAGTTCTTCCACAGTACCTTCGCCACTGTACAGGCTTTTTGGTCTTTAGTGGGATAGGCCTGGGCGTACCGGGAGAAGTGGTCAGTGACAATAAGCGCATTTTCTATGCCTCCCTTTGATTTCTCCAGAGTCAGAAAGTCTACACACACAAGTTCCATAGGAACGCTGCTGTGAATACTGACCAGGGGAGCCCTGAGGCCTGCAGTCGGAGTCTTTCTGAGGCAGCACCTTTCACACTGCTCACACCCAGCCTTGATTTCCTGGAACATCTTAGGCCAGTAAAATCTCTCCCTTATCATCTGCAGCGTTCTCTCAAACCCTAAATGCCCTGAGTCATCATGAAGTGCAGTCTTGACGGATGTGTGAAATCTCTCTGGTAGTACCAGCTGCTCTACTACTCCCCTTTGACAGTCTTGGACCTGACGATACATTATTCCATCCCTTACTAATAACCTCCGCCACTCTTTTAAGAGAAGGCAAACCTGCCTGCCACCACCAATCCTCTCGCTGCGGCTCGGTTTTTGGTTCACACTTTTAAAGTGCAAAACGGGACCGATTACAGCATCCTCTTTTTGCCCTGCACGAATCTCCTGTTTTGTCAATGCAGGTAGAGAGTCCATCCCCACATCTTGATAGGATTCACCGAGCGTGTGTGACAGAGGTTCTTGATGCTCAGGTCCCTCTGAAGCGGAGCTTTCCAGTTGTTGGGGAGATTGTTCCTCTACACACCTTTGTACTTTGGCTGATACAAGCTGAGGGCAGGTTTGCAGGACTTGGGTGACCTCCTGGTTAGACAGCCGGGAGAGGGCATCAGCGTTCGCATTATTCTGTCCCCTTCGATACTGCACATCAAAATCAAATGCTGACAGCCGAGACACCCACCGCTGACCTGTAGCATCCAATTTTGCAGACGACATGACATACTTGAGGGGGTTATTGTCTGTCTGGACTGAGAACTTGCGCCCATATAGATGGTCATAGAACTTGTCGGTCACTGCCCATTTCAGAGCGAGGAACTCTAGTTTGTGTGCAGGATACCTCGTCTCTGCTGGGCTCAAGCCTCTGCTGCCATAAGCTATGACTCTCTCGACTCCGTCCTGAACTTGGGCTAATACAGCACCAAGCCCCTCCCCCGAGGCGTCAGTCTGGAGCAGAAAGGGTAGGCTGTAGTCTGGATAGCCTAACACTGGAGCAGTTGTCAATCTTTCTCTCAGTGACTGAAAAGCCTCCTCACACTCATCAGTCCAGACAAAGGGCGGGTCAGGCACTAACCTCTTCTTCCCCCCTCTCCGTTTCTTTCTAGGGTCACCAGCGGTAAGGCGGTACAGGGGCGCGGCCAAGGTAGAGTAACTGCACACAAACCGCCTGTAATATCCGGTGAATCCCAGGAACTGAAGCACCTCTTTACGATTCGTGGGCCTCGCCCAGTCCTTGACTCTGCTGATCTTCTCTGGGTCTGTCCTGATGCCCTCCGCAGACACCAGGTGACCCAAGTAGTGCACCTCCTTTCTCACAAGCTGACATTTGGAAGGCTTCAACTTCAAGCCATGCTCCTTCAGTCGATCGAACACCAGCTGCAGCCTCTCCAGATGCTCATCAAAGGTCTTAGAGAATATGATCAGATCATCAAGGTAGATCAGGAGATGGGTGAAGTTCAGATCGCCAAAGCAGCAGGTCATGAGTCTCTGGAAGGTGGACGGAGCGTTTTGAAGGCCGAAAGGCATTCTGTTGGCTTCAAACAGCCCCATGGGAGTACTGAATGCTGTTTTGTGTTTGTCCTGCTCCGCCACCTCTACCTGCCAGTATCCAGATGTGAGATCAAGTGTTGGGAAATACTTTGCTTGACCCAGAGCCTCCAGGGCCTCCTCTATTCTGGGCAGTGGAAATGCATCTCTTGTGCTGCAGGCGTTAAGCCTTCGGTAATCGATGCATAATCTTAGTGATCCATCTTTCTTGGTAACAATCACTACTGGCGAAGCATATGGACTCTTACTAGGCCTGATAACCCCTGCTGTTTCCATTTCTGTCAGCAACTTCCTCACATCCTGCCACTGTGAAGGGGGAATCTTGCGGTACGGGAGTCGAAAGGGCTTTGAGTCGACCAGGGGGATTTCGTGCTGCACTGTTTTTGTGTGGCCGTAGTCCATTGAGTGCTGTGAGAACACCCCCATATTCCTCTCCACAAGCTCTTTTAGGAGGGCGCGCTGGCGCTCATTCTCCACTGCTGCCTCACTTATGTCCACCCCACCACAGCTCACAACTTGGTGCAGACACCGGTATGTCTCTTTGTTCTCCTCATTTTGATGACAACCCTGTTCCGTGGCTGAAAAATCCACAACACTGTCCACCAGGAAGGCGCTGGCCAGCTGTGTGTGTGGTTTGATTGTGACAGTTTGTTGGGACAGGTTCATCACTCTGACAGGAGCACAGCCTTTCTTCACATCTGCAAGAACTTTGGCGACCATAAGGTCCTGAGGAAGCCGAATGGAGGCGTGGCCTTCAATTAGCGCTGTGTATGTCTTTCTTTGTGGGCCAGTTTTGATTTTGCACATTAAGTCCATCTCTTTCCCTCCCGGGATGCGTATTTTACGGCCAGTGTACACAGCAGGGCCCACCATGTCGTCTGCTCCTGTATATTCAGTGTCGCCAGTTTCCAGTAAAGCTGTGTACCACTCTGGATGGCTTTCCTTCACCCGCTGAAGATATTGCTCCCCATAGGTTGCTTGGAGGTGCCTCCTGGCGGCACGGACGACATTAGTTCCCACAAGCAGTGGGACGGAGGAGCGATACTCGGAGTCAGGGACAACAAAAGCCGGCACTCTCTGGAACTCTTTCCCCAGCACTTTCAACTTAATACGCAGGACACCAGAGTAAGGCACATCCTGACCTGCTGCACCTGCTATGGGTATTTTAGAGGGCCGTAGTTTCTGTCCATGGAGGTCAGGGTGGTTGCACCAGTATCCGTGAGTAATACTGGTTACCTGAGAGCCGGAATCGATAAGAGCCCTGCACTTTAATCCATTGACTTCCACCTCACCCTCATTCCTGGGACCCACAATAGGAATGTCCTCTACTCCATCATCAGTATCGCTCACCTGCAGTGGGGGGTCTTGCTGCTTGCCCATGGTTGCCCCAGTTACCACAGGCTCTAGGCGTTTAAATGCTGCGTTGAGTGGGGCGTGGTGCTCTCTGCGGAGGTCGCAGGCTGGGGTCGGTGAGTCCAGGGCAGACTGGGATCTGGGAGCACCGCTCGACATACTCGGGCTATATGCCCTTGCTTCCCACACCGGTAGCAAACAACACTGGAGCCCTGAGTAACTGTTCTGGGAGATGGTTGGGGCCTTAGTGGGGGTGCAGGGGCTGGTGCAGGGGTAGGTGCAGCAATTCTCAACTCAAGGTGAGCCAACTTGGTCACCTGTTCTTCTTGGCTAAGAGCTAATTTCTTGACCATATCTTAAAGCTCTGTCCACTCTGAAGTGTGTTTTGACCTCTCTGACCTCATATTGGTATCACATTCTGATGTGACCTGCACCTGGGTGAGCGCTTTCTTTGTCTTGTGTTGTGACTGGAACTTCTGAGTCTCTTTTGCAAGGTTTCTAAGCTCTGCTTGCAGCTCCCGGAAACTCCAAAGCCTGGGCTTCATTGGTGCGATCCTTGCATACACCATCTCATCCATAAGCCCTCTTAGAAACTGTCGAGTGAGTTTACTATCACGATCAGGAAATTGCCTGCCCCCTCTCTGACTTTCCTCTACCGCTCTCAGTGTTACCTCCAGAGCAATAGCATAAGAGCAGGCAGACTCTCCGGACCTCTGGCTGCGCTCATAGAAGTCGGCTAGTGGATCAAGTGAGCCTTGTGTGTCGCTGTATTCAGCCCTGAGCTCCTCATACACCTTCTCTGGAGTCTGGTCGTGGGGGGGTAGGTTCAGGACTAGCTTCCTGGCCTCACCGCTCAGGTGTCGCACAACAGTCGAAAAGCGGAGGTGTGTGGGGAGCTCGATTGCCTCCAGAAGGTACTGCATATCACGAACCCAGTCTTCTACAAGTATTTTGCTGTCTGGATTGCCAGTGAAGATTTGGACATTTTTTACCTGATGAGTTTGCATGAACCCACCATATGCAGCTGGTGGAAGGGTTGTGTTTGCTGCGGCTCTGGCGGCAGCATTCATTGGGGGCTCATACGGACGTGGGTGCATGTGCGGGGTGGTGGATGGGTGTTGTGGGAGTGTGTTGTGGTACATGACAGCTCGAGGGTCTGAGGCAGGGGCTGTGTGGTTAGGGTCTACATGTTGCACTGCTAGTGGGGTGGTCACCTCTTGGGGGCAGAGGGCAGCAGGCTGTGACATATGCAGCTGGGGGATTGATCCATGCTGCAAACTTTGAAGGGTCTGGCCAGTAGAAGAGAGGTAGCTCATAATGTTCATCATTGGTGGCATTTGAAAGCTTGGCATGAGGGCCTGGGGCACAGGGGGATTATATGCAGGACCAGTGTAGACCTGGGGTTTAGGCTCGGCAGCAGGGCTTTGGTAAGGAGGGGTGTCTGGGTGAGTCATGGTCGGCCGCTGTACAGTTTGCATTTCCGTGGAGGTGGGGCACGAGAGGCTGTGAATGGGCAAAGGGTGTGTGTGCTGGTTCACACTGGCTTGGGCCGGGGGATTAGGTTCCACTAATATCTGTACAGCTGGAAGGGATGCACTGGGCAGGCTGTAGTCTGGCCTGCTGTTTTGGTGGATTGGTTTGGCAGCTGGGCTGCTGTCAAAACATAGTGAGGGTGCTTGCATTGGAGCTCTAGAGGCTGGCAAGGTGGGTGCATGAGCTGGAGTGGAGTAGTGAATAGGGTAAGGTGACAGTATTGGGGGTGGTGGAGTGAGTGGTGCACTTAGTCCTGGGTATGGGGGCTGCTGACTGCTGTGGTGGTCTTGAGGGAGGATCAGCTGTTGGGTGGTGGTGGGGCTAGTGAAGTAGTTGTTAAGCTTTGGCCTCACTGATTGCTGTTGATTTGCAGCACTGGTGGTTGTTACGCCCTTGCTTGAAAGGTGGGGTTGTGTCTGGGCTGGAGTGTCACAGTTGTGGCTGGCTGTGGGTATCGGGGGCAGTTGGGAACCCAGTGTGGCAGCAGAGGCACCTTCTTGCTTTGACTGATAATCTGCATAGTCACTGAACATTTTGATATATTTTTTTCTAAATCACTATGACTGGTGTAACTGTTGGTGTCAAAACAGATGACTATTAATGATTCACTGTGTTCACAGAATAAGTTTAGCTGTATATGCAAAATCTCCCCTTTTTTCCAGTAAATATATCAAAAAACAATAATCACTATCAACTCAAAACTCACATTAAACTTGAGTCAAAATCAGATGGTCAATACACAACCCTTAACCAAAACCAAAAAATTATGAATGATATATATCAGCTTAATGTTAAACACAGTGTTCCTATAGCAGGATCTCACATAGCACACTTTTACACAACTCAAATAACAGTTAAGTTTATCGAAAATATCATAAAAAGTCCTCAAATGGATATAGCAAGCTTTCAACAGTCTTTAAAGGATATTTGAAGAGGTGAGTATCTTGCCAATGCTGCAACGCCGATGACAGTAGTTCAGTCCACCACACTGTCCAGTCACCGAAGGTAACGCAGTTCAATGCAGCAGCAAAGGCGAGGACGCGAGTCTCTGTATCTCCTTGGATCTCGAAGCACCACGATCCGGGTCACGGCACCATGATGTAACCCGCACTTTGCGTTCGGCCGTCCTCTCCCTACACGCCCTGGGACTCTGCGTTGTGTTTGTTGTAGTATGATGTTTGCGTGGAAAAGGAAGGAGGCGGAGGCGTGGGATCGTGGCTGAGACCTGGACACTTTACTGGCACTCGCTTACACTTCACCTCTCATCAATCAGCTGGCCGCTGGCCTCATCATACTCACAGCTTCCGGCAGACAAACAAAAAACCATGTATAATCTGCTCAAATAATACTGCATCCTGCGTTATATGCTATGCTAATGCTCAACAGGCTAGCCAACACTTTTTGTCACATTTCTCTTGCCAAATACAATGTTCGACATCAAACTTTAACTAGGTTATAAGCAAACTTGTCTATTAACACCACAGAATAAACAGTTAGACAATATGTGCGATATAAATCAATATTTTTATGATAATGCAGACCGCCAGTAACACTGCTCACCTTCCGGCAGACAAACAAAAAACCATGTGATCAACGTAGCCTTTTGCCCGGGACAAGACTTAGGGGTACGGTGTTGCAAGAGGGACAAACATCGCCATTTGCGGCATTCCCAGGGGAACATACAGCGTAACAGTGCCACCCTGTGGCGGATTTACATTACTACCTTACATGTACATCAATAAGTAAGTTTAAACAACGCTTTAAAAACAACATATTGAATAGATATGCTACCAGATTTCTCAAATCAAACCCGGGGACATTTCCAGTTTTGAGGTTAAAAAATCAAATGTTATCATGATGAAATAAAAAAAACTGGGACAATTACAGTTTCATTAATTTTGACCAATGTATTCACATTTAAACAAGAATACTCAGTCATGTATGTATGTTTTCTGCATTTTAATCTAACGTTACAATGTTGTGTTTCATATTTAAAAAAAGAATCATGAAAATCGGATTTGAGGTTTTTGAGTTATGGACCCTCAATGGAATCTCTACTCATCATTGTAGTCATTGAGAAAAGCAGTCCAGATTACATCATCTGGACTGGTTTTGGCGTGGGAAAATGGAAATTTTCTAGGACAGGGTTACACTGACAATGTTTACCAAGCCTACTCATATAATTTAAACATTCAATCCAAATAGCCTTAAGATAGTATAGCATGACAGTGCCCCTTTAAAAAAAACACACACAATATGGTTATGTATTATACACATACATAGAATACACAATATTCTTTTCTGTTTGCTCTTCCACTTATCTTGTCAGGAGAGCCAGTCAGTGGTCCTGGTAGTCTGGAATGGATAAGAGTAGAAGAGAACATGAGCACAAAACTGAGAGAATAGGGATTTGAAATGTACCATTAACTAATTTAACCATGCAACAGCATCAGAAAGACTAAACAACAACAACAATAACATAATGCAACTGTATTAAAATAAAAATAGCCCACATGCTATAACTAGCACTGATAAAATCCACTCATCAGAGGAACATATTCACAGCTTTTGTATAGAAATGCATTAAGGATCAGGTCATGTTTCTCCTTCTGTCTCTCTCTCTCTCTCTCTCTCTCTCTCTCTCTCTCTCTCTCTCTCTCTCTCTCTCTCTCTCTCTCTCTCTCTCTCTCTCTCTCCCTTACCTAATGTGCATATTTCTGAAGAATGTATCTTCTTCAGGATGGCTTTGTTGCTGGCTAGCATCTCCATGATCTCCTGACAAGGGAGGTTGATGTTCTTCACTATTAGCATGGCCTTGATGGTCTCAATGGTGAATCTATTTCTGCTGTCTGTCCAAATGTCATTCATGAGGGAGAACACCCTCTCTACTGGGGCATTACTCCCAGGTAGGCACAGGACAACAGATACACATCTGGCCAGGTTAGTGTGTGGGATTTTGTTTGCTTTAAAGTGAGAGAACACTGCTCCATCTCTGAAAGAGAGGTGTCTCATCTTTTCTCCAGTCTTCAAGTGCCCCCCGTTTCAAGAATTCATGCAGAGCAGAGACCTCGTCAAATAGTGTATCCTCATCGATGTGGACACTGGGGCACTTTTCTTTCAGTCTTGTGGCTGCCTTCTCAATCTCCTCACGCTGAGGTGTCTTTTTTAAAAGTAGACAGTTTAAGTCTGAGAGAGAGTCTGCGTGCTTTCCCCAAGCCTATATGTAGTTGACAGTGGTGGTGAAGAATGACCGGGATGTGGTTAGAAAGGTGTCTCTTGTCACTGCTCCATTTTCTTCAAGCTCCCTTAGGAGTCCTCTGGTCAGAACTGGGATGAAGTTGTCGTCGTGTCGTGCAGTCAATTTTGCCTCTAGGTTTCTCAGAATTGCAGCAGACTCCACAGCACAGCGGTCCTGGCCTTCAAGCATCTTGATTGTGTCACTGAACATGGTCAGGTTTCCGTGGGCAGGCCAGCCACAGCTCAGTCAGTGGATCTTCAAACATCCTTCGCAGGACAACAGGGCATTTCTCTTCAGAGAGAAAAAGGGGATTTCAGTGGTGCCTACATTTTCAGCACTCTTTCTAGTGCAGGGAGCATAGACAGCCAGCGAACATTGCTGTGCCCTAATATGTTGTGGTACTCCTGGCCAACAAACTCACAAAAGCTCTTCAGTCTTTCTACTCGAATGGTAACGTTACGGTAACGTTAGCCTACTTCTGAGTCGCTATTTCCAATGTAACTTTTCCTACTGTGTGCCAGTGTGTGGCCACTCCTAGCTTACGTTACACTGTTTGTGCTACACTGACTAGCTGAGGGGTGTCGAGGGTGAGGGGATGAGGGATGTTGGCACTAACGTTAACTGTTAGCTGAGGGATGTCATGGTTCATGTATGCTAACGGTTAGCCCAACTCACAGTCCCACACAACATAAAGTGCTTCACACACGTACTTACCGTATAACGCAGTAATTCCAGCCAGGACCAGGTCCCCGAAAATCCTCAAGCCTTGGACCAGTGACAATATAGAAGCCATGGCACGAATGATGAGAGCTCTTTTGATTTCCGCGCGCTCTCTGCTCGCTCGGGCTTCATAGTAGCCTGGCAACAGCAGTGCATCGGCAGCAGTGCGACCACCAGCTACCGGTCTCGCGCATAGAGATTAGTAGAGACGACGTCTATCTATCTGGTCTCGCGTAGCTTGCTCCGCCTCCAAACAGTAGGCGAAGGGCGAGCGGCTACATTGTTTCTTTGTTATTATTAATATCGAAACATTAACACACCGTTGTTCTGTGTTCTAGTCTGCGCGCATCAAGACGTATACTGTAGAGGGGCTCAAGCAGGAGTCGTGACAACTTTCTCCTTCGGCTACACAACGTGCACCATTTATTCCTTCCACCATTACAACAACAACCTAAGCCCCCGCAGCGGAAGTGTATCACTGCAAACCCGAACCGAGAAAACACCAGCTGTAAACCAATGTTCCTACTAGCTCAATAAGGGGAGTTATGTACCCCCATAACCCCTACACACGTCCCCCCAGAATTCGCCTTAATAGGAAAAGTCAGCGTGGCGAGGGGGGCGGATCTCTCTGCCCCAACGGCTCCGCTGAACAGGAGCTGGGGGCTGGTTAACCGCAGGCAAAGCAGCAGAGTCCTCACAGCTGGACCGGGGAAAGGGAGGGGCCGGGGAAGCAGGGGGCAGTTCGCTGGGGGAGGGGGGCAGGGCCGGGGGGCGCCCCCGCCGTGGGGGCAGGGCCAGACCAACAGGGCGGTCTAAGTCCAGGTGAGCAGGCTTGAGGCGGTCCACAGAAACCCGCTCCAGCCTGCTGCCAACCTCCACCACAAAGTGCTCATCTCCAGTGTCCCGTACCCGAAATGGGCCGTCGTAGGGTGGCTGCAGGGGACCGCGGTGCGCGTCGTGACGAATGAAAACATACCCCGCTGACCGCAGCTCCGTGGGGACATAGGACTGAGAGCCGCCATGCTGAGAAGTGGGGACCGGTGCAAAAGCCCTGGCTTCTTCCTGCAGCGCAGTCCGTTGGCAGCTGGCGGACCAGGGAGCTGTGGCGGTGGGAAGGAAATCCCCCGGGACCCGAAGTGGCTGTAGATCAGTTCGGCGGATGAGGACTGGAGGTCCTCCTTGGGGGCCGTCCTGAGCCCAAGCATGACCCAAGGCAGTCTGTCGACCCAGCGGTCGACAGCGGAATCTCTCGACCAATCCATTCACTTGAGGGTGATACGCTGTGGTGCGATGGAGCCTCACCCCTAAACCCGCGGCGAGCTCCTCCCAGAACGCTGACGTGAATTGCGGCCCTCTGTCCGAGGAGAGGTCAGATGGGGTGCCAAAGCGGGCGACCCAGGTTCCGATGAACACTCGGGCAACCTCAGGCGCTGTCGTGGACGAAAGCGGGACGGCCTCTGGCCATCGCGTGGTCCTGTCGACCATGGTGAGCAGGTATGTGAAACCACGGGAGGGGGGTAGGGGGCCTACCAGGTCCACATTCACGTGGTCGAACCTCCTCTCAGGTACCGTGAAAGGTATCAGGGGTGCTTTGACGTGCCGGAGCACTTTGGAGCGTTGGCACTCCACACAGGTGTCAGCCCAGTCCCTCACATCCTTTTTGAGTCCATGCCAGACAAACTTTGCCGCCACCAACCTCTGTGAAGGCTTTCTGCCAGGGTGAGACAGCCCATGGCCTGCGTCGAAGACCCGCCGCCTCCAAGCAGTCAGAACGACGGGGCGGGGCTGACCCGTAGAGACGTCGCACAGGAGCGTGGCGCCGGTGTCGTCGAAAGCCACATCCTTCAACTGCAGCCCTGTGACGGCGGTCCTGCATGCCTGCACTCCTGGGTCGGCGGCCTGGTCAGCCGCCATCTGGCTGTAGTCGAGTCCCAAATGGGCGGCACCAGCGATGGCCCGGGAGAGACAGTCGGCGACCGGGTTGGACTTCCCAGCGACATGCCTCACGTCGGTGGTAAACTCTGAGATGTAGGCCAACAGTCGCTGCTGGCGGGCTGACCACGGCTCTGCCACCTTGGCCATCGCGAACACCAGCGGTTTGTGATTGACGAAAGCCCTGAACTGACGGCCCTCCAGTAGGAAACGAAGTAACAGCAAGGAAAAGGCCAAGCAGCTCACGATCAAAGGTGCTGTATTTGCGCTCTCTCAGGTTCAACTGCCGGCTGAAGAAGGCACGCGGCTACCACGCGCCGCTCACCCACTGCTCATAAACCGCGCCGACAGCGTAGTCCGAAGCATCCGTCGTGATGGCGATGGGCGCTCCAGACACAGGGTGTGCCAGCATCGCTGCGTCAGCCAGGACGGCCTTCACATCCTTAAAAGCCTTGTCCCTCTCTGCAGACCAGTCCACGGCGTGTTTGGGGGCGTGCCCTTCAGAGCCTCATATAGGGGGCGGAGGAGATCGGCAGCCCGGGGGATGAACCGGTGGTAGAAGGACACCATGCCAATGAACTCCCGGAGGGACTGGGCCGTGTGTGGGCGTGGAAAGCCTGCGACGGCCTACCCCCGGGGATGTAAGGGGGGCCGCCCCGTCCTTGGTGACCCGGTGGCCCAGGAAGTCGATGGTGCTCAGACCAAACTGGCATTTGGCCAGGTTAACTATCAACCCGTGCAGGCTGAGCCTCTCGAAAAGGGCTCTGAGGTGGGACAAGTGCTCGGACACGGAGGTGCTAGCGACCAGGATGTCATCCAGGTACACAAAGAGGAAAGGCAGGTCCCGCAACACTGAGTCCATGAGGCGTTGGAAGGACTACGCGGCATTCTTGAGCCCAAACGGCATGCGCAGGAACTCGAACAGTCCGAACGGAGTTGTCACAGCCGTTTTGGGGACATCAGCGGGACGGACGGGCACCTGGTGGTATCCACGGACGAGGTCCACCTTGGAAAAGATCACTTTCCCAGCCAGGTGGGCGGAGAAATCTTGGATGTGAGGGACCGGGTAGCGGTCCGGTGTTGTTGCGTCATTGAGCCGACGGTACTCACCACATGGACGCCACCCACCGCCAGGCTTAGGCACTATGTGGAGGGGTGAAGCCCATGGGCTGCTGGAGCGGCAGATGATGCCGAGGCGCACCATGTTCTCAAACTCCGCCTTGGCGACAGAGAGCTTGGTCGGGTCGAGGCGCCGAGCTCGGGCGTGCACCGGCGGCCCAGTGGTGACGATGTGGTGCTCAACCCCATGTTTGGTTGTAGATGACGAGAATGTGGGCTGAGTGAGGTCAGGGAACTCGGAGAGAAGATGGAGAAACACGTCCTCGTTGGAGAGCATGCTGGACAGCCTGACGGAGCCTGTATCGCTGAGTGCACACGCGTGTGAAGCGAAGGTGACGGCGTCAATCAGGCGTCGATTCCTGACGTCCACCAGCAGCCCATGAGCACAAAGGAAATCTGCACCGAGGAGGGGAAATGCCACGTCGGCGGTGACAAAATCCCAGCTGAACCGCTGTCCGTTAACACACATGTCAATGTGCCTCGTGCCGTACGTACAGATAGAGCTGCCGTTAGCAGCTTCCATGGGAGGGCCGTGAGCGCCCGACAGGGCGTCCACACTCGATGCAGGTACGGCACTCCTCTGCGCCCCAGTGTCGCATAGGAAACGCCGCCTCGAGATGGAGTCTCGCAGGAAAAGTAGCCTGTTGTCCTCCACGCCGACGCCCATGGCCACTAGTGAGCGCCGGCCTCGGCGTTTACCGACGAGCTGAGATTGCACGGGAAGGTGCACTTTTTCGCCCTGGCCCCGAACTTTGCAGGGTAAAAGCACAGGCCGGGTTCCTGTCGCCGACCGGGGGTTGCCGCGGCGACCACCATGGAGTCACCAGGTGGTGGCGAGTGGGGGTGGGCAGGGGTGAGCACGGACGCACAGTGCTGCTGTTGGCTGGCCAGGAAGAACTTGTCAGCTTCTTCAGCTAGCTTGCAGCAATCGGTAATGCTGGTGTTAGCCAAAGCGGCCCGCACCTGAGCAGGCAGTTGTCGCAGAAACAGTTGGACAAAGACGAAATCAGGTGTGTGCGCCGGTCCCAGCAGATTCAGCATCTTGTCCATGAGCTCGGATGGCTTGCTGTCACCCAAGCCTTGCAGAGAAAAGAGGCGGTGGGCCCTCTCGGCGTCGGAAAGTTGAAAAATCTTCAAGAGGTGGTCTTTGAGCCCCTTGTATTTGTCTGCCGCCGGAGGATTTGTAAGGAGACTCACCACTCTAGTTGCAGTCCAACACCCGAGCGCCGATACCACGTAGTAGTATTTAGTAGCATCATCTGTTATTTGGCAATTTGAGAGAAACCGCGTTGATTTCGTCAGCCATGTTCGTTCGAAAGATTGTCTCTGATAACTACAAGAGACAAACGTCGGGGTCACCAGTGTAGAGGGGCTCAAGCAGGAGTCGTGACAACTTTCTCTTTCGGCTACACAACGTGCACCATTTATTCCTTCCACCATTGCAACAACAACAAAAGCCCCCGCAGCGGAAGTGTACCACTGTAAACCCGAACCGAGAAAACACCAGCTGTAAACCAATGTTCCTACTAGCTCAATAAGGGGAATTATGTATCCCCATAACCACTACAATACCATACATAAAATGCTGAAATCGGGGACATTTCCGGGGACAACTTTAGCTGGGGACA